>NW_020449930.1:584232-692216 GCF_003343035.1 Apteryx rowi
TGCTGCGCGGCGCGGCGGGGGCGGCTTGTCAGCGCGGCCCTGCCGCGGAGCAACCCTCCGCTCTGCGGCGCAGCGGGTGTCGCCGTCCGCGCCGCTTGGGCGAGGCGGAAGAAGCCTTGCGGGCCCCGCCGCTTCTCGGCCCCGGTCACAGCCGCGGGCGCAACCGGGCGAGAATCGGGGTGAAGCGCGAAAGCGCTGCCGGCGCCCGGCCGGGCTGGCGCCGCGGCGCCTCTCTCCAGGAGCGCTGTGTCATTGCGCGAGGCTCGGCCGGAGGCGAGGGCAGCTCGGCGAGCAATGTGAAGGTGGCTACCGAAAGGAGGTGCGTGAGGGAGGGCAAGCGAGCGTAAGGTGGGGAGAAATGCCAAAAGGGAATAATGCTTTTCGCCTTTCCTCTGCATCTCGTCATCTTTTCAAACACAAATCTGTATGCTGGCTTGCTATTTGTAGCTACAAAAGTTATTGAATGAGGTAATCAAACTTAAAATCTGGACTTCAGTGGACATCATCTGCTTCACTGGCTCAGTGTCTTTTTACAGGTATAACTTTTAAAAGATTTCCAGTAGGGCATGATTGTCGTTTTCCTGTATGTCGTTAATTCTGGGAATTGTCTTGAGCTGTGGATGGTGAGAAGTGGATGGATGGAAGTCGGGGGTTTCTGTGTGCTCTCTTCATTGTGTATAATTCTTTTGGCCTTATGAGCCTAGAATCCCTTGTTACCTGTAAAAATATTATTTTCTCCTTACTGGCTGAGGAAGCTAAGGTAGTTAAGTTGATAGCTAAAATAAATTGAGAATACTAGCTTTTTTTTTTTTCCCCTCCGTATGTGTTTTCTAAACAGGCAAAGGGTGTTTCCCTTATTTAATGTAAATTAAGTATTGGCTGTAGGCAGGAAGGAAATTTTGGAAGCATGCTTCTGAATCTCGGGTTGGCCAATGCACTGAATTGCTGTTACAGAAGTTGCTAAGTTATTCACAAAGTGGGAATATTTGTCAGTTCATTGTTTTCTGGTAATTTGAGTTTTTGTATTAATCTCAACTAATCTTGAAATTTTGTGGGTTTTGGTGCTGTATTTCTTACATCGTCCACTGAGACAACTTTTGTCATGATTTTACCTTCATTCCTCTGCTGCCATTCTGAAAAAAAGTTCTTTGTTTAGTTGAATCAAACTAAAAATATCAACCATAATAATGTCTTCAGAAACTGTAAGAACTAATAATTATGGTAAATCAAATCATCTTAAGTATAAACCTGAAGGAACCCCTCATTATACTCAAAATGCATCAACATACTTACAAACCAAGCAAAACAAAGTTAATTGTATTTGAATCTTATGTGTACTACTAAAAAACCAAACATCCCTAGTTGAGATACTTGGCAAATTCTCTGAGTAGAACAAGTTTTATGAAATAAACTTGATTGTGGTCACTTACTGATGTATCTTCCAAAGATTAAGAACTGCTAAGGAGGCCTGTTTAAATCTTCCAGTGAGATAATAGTGTTGAGAGGTTGTTAAGAATTTTCAGGCCACCTTTAATGTTATCCTCAGTTTCTTAGGAAAGAATCATGATAAATATTTGATCAAACCCTTGTCAAATATTTGTTCTTTCACATCAAAACACAATCCTTCTGTGCAGCAGAAGAAGCTTGCATTCTATTACCAGTTATTCATATCCAAAGGAAATTAGATAATGCAAACTTATGCTATAGGATAAAAACACTGGGTTTGGGGGAAGCATTCCTACTTAAACTTGATTTGATAAACTGTTTCAAGAAAAGTTCTAAGGATCTAAAGCAGATGTGTTCTATTTCTATGGAACATTTTATTTGAAATACAGCATGACGGATTCAAGTATATGTGAATTGGTCACTTATGAACTTCTCATACAGTCCTTTTCAGGAGTGTAAAATGATAGGATTTCATTTTTTTTTGTTTTAATCCTCTACTCTAGAAAGATTTTTTGTTTTTCTTTTCCAAGAGCAAAATAGAATTGATCAGCATATTAAAACACTTTTTTTTTTTTTTAGGAGTCCAACCGTGGCAAGCTTATCAAAATGGATTTTGTAATGTTGGTTTATAGTAATAATACTTAATGGGTAGCACACTCTCAAATGTTCTTGATACTCTCAATCCGAGATAATGCTTTTTTGTTGTTTTTTATCAACTTGCAGGCATATAATGTAACTGAATAATAACTTCAGTATGCAATTTTAGTGTATCGTGTCAACATTCAGATAGTGTAGAGTCACATAGCTACAGCTGTGAGAACATAATTCAGGCTTTACTTTCACTCATTTCTCTCCCTTCCCCCCCCCCCCCCAAGTGAAAGATGACATGGGCCAGTTTGACTCTTCTTCACCCGGTGAAATTTGGAGTGTATTTCAGCAATCTCTCCAACTGATCTTTCGTGACTGAAGCTGTTGTTTGTTGTGATGAATATTAGCCATTATAATTCTTTGAAATTTCTAAGTCTGTTTGACCTGTTTATGAAGTTTGACCTTACGTTCATTTTAAACCATTTTGAGCTTTGTTTTTGTATCTTTGAAATCCAGATAAACAGCATAAGCAATAAAACTTGCTTTCTTTGGAAAACAAATCAAGTATATTGTATAAATAAGCAAAGCTTATTGCAGATAATACTAAAATAAAATCCTTCCCATTGAACAACTAACAGTAACTAAATTCAGGTAATTCTTTTCTTTTTATACTGCATATTTTTCTCTTTAAATTTAATCCTTGGTCTCTTCCTTTGCTCTCCCTAGAACCATTAGGATTTGCATACTCCTTCAGCTCTTCCCTTTATATAATAAAATATACATATTTATATGGACAGGGAAGTTTAATCTTACTGCCTTCTACATCTGTGTCTTTAATCAGTTACAAATGGATTTTCTATTCTGGTAAATCTCAAATATTAATGCTGTTGCCTGTCAGTGTTAGAAAAGAAAAAAAATAATTCAAGGACAAACCCTCATTCTTATAAAGTTATTCGCAGTGAATTTGGTTTTAATTTTTCATTCTCCTATTTTTTTCCCATAATTCTGTCTGTTTTATGTTACTTCGGGCCTTAGTCATCAAAGCTTTCTCTGGATGGGCAGCAGATGACTTACTGAATTCAAAAGCATTTAGGAACAGGGAAGGAATAATGTAATCTCTTTAAATATGCTAGCAGGCTAACAGATACAAAATATAAGGTCACAGTTGTCAAAGTTATCTTTTCTGTCATGAAATCTTTTAGTGTTGGTTTAAAAGCTGGACTTGTTTTTTACTTTCAAAGCACTAYGCACATTTTTAAGTGCGAGGCCTGCTGGTATCTCAGTGTTGCAATACTGGAACAAAATCAGAATGTTGAGGAAACAGTTGGGGGGAGAACTTTTGCGGGGGGGGGGAGGGGACAGCATTAGAAAAACTTGGTGTCTGTCAGTGAAAGAGAATTGATAAACTGTGAGGGACTTGGTCCCAAATCAAGTAAACTAATTTGCATTTACATAGTGATTCTCTGCTTTCTTGATTTTTATTTTTTTGGGTTTTTTTTTTTTTTACACAAGTTAGTTAAATCTTAAATTTTTTTATAATGAAGAATTAAGTCAATGATCAGTACTTTGTTAAAAATAGTGTGCCAAATTACAATTTGTAAAAATAAAAATAAAGTTAAAAATGGACATTTAGTGTCTTTCATCTGTAAGGAAACAGCTCCTACTGTATTAGGAACCCAGAAGCAGGTAGTTACTGATAGCAACCGCTGTTTGCAAATGCCTCTTTCAATTTGCCTTTGCTTCTGTATCACAGATATGTTTTTGGCGCTTATCCATAGACTGTCAATGTCTGATCTGAGTGGATTGAGGATCTTTGTTTGTGTGTTTTGGTAAAAAGCATTTGATAATATGTTTACTTTTTCAATTAAAAAAAAAAAATTAAACTGTTGGAACTGCACACCATTTTTTGAGCTTTTAGGAGTCAAGTACTCAACGCAGCTTTCTTTTTACATTGTTGCTAGAACTTGTCCATTTGTATGCAAAATAAATCTTCCTCCTAAATGTGTAATCCTGAAGACCATGACATGAAGTGTATAGTGATTTTACCAAGTTGTGCTTTTATTATAATTCAAGAAATTGTGGTGTGGGTGTTTTTTTTTCCTGCTGTGTGTTTTGGTCTTGCAAATGCTTAAGCATGATTAAAACTTTTCTGTAAAAGAAAGAAACTTTTACCAGCTGCAGTCTTTCTTACCCAGAGGCTGAATTAATCTGTCACTATGACATGGTATCAAAGCAATGCAGGATATGATATTTAGACTTTTTTTTTTTACCTGTCTTTAGATTGGACTGGTTTAGATGAAGATGAAGATGCACATGTCTGGGAAGACAATTGGGATGATGACAATGTAGAAGACGATTTCTCCAATCAGTTAAGGTAATTTTTTTAATCGTTAACTTACTATTTTAGAAATTGGGCAAATGGTTTAAAAACTGCGTTGCTTAGAAGGTTATATCTGAAAGTTTGAAATCTGCTCATTTTAAAAAATAGAGATCTGAAACAGAAATAGAAGAAAAGCTCTATATTGTGCTTATCTATCTAAAGTCTTTCAGAACCAGATTTATGGGATTACAGCACAATTCTAAGTACTGGTCAGCGTTTACTCTTTTAATAACTGTGCTATGAGCCCTGAGATAACTATCACGTCACTAACATCTTTGGGCTTTTGCAGGGTTGTGCAGCTTAAGACAGTATAAATACCTCARCAAACTGTGACAAAGTTGATACTTCCTCAATTTAAGACAAATAAGTCTGTTTCTATGTAGCCTACATGTGTGTGGTTCAGAGCTAATTCTGAAATGTACTGCAAAGATTAATGGCAGAAGGTCCAAGGTTATCTTCTATACTATATGATAGGCAAAGTATGTTAGTATCACTTTTTTTTCTTTATACCTTCAAATAGCATTGCTGTTCTTGGTCCAAACAGATAAGTGAACTCTGGCAAATTTGCCCAAATTAATGTTAAAGTTCCCTTCTTGTGTGCGGTGAGCGTGTTGTTTATGAGAAACAATAGCAAAATAACTGTTCATAACATGCTTTAAAAAAATTGATAGTAATTTGAGTGCCTCTAATCCAGCTATTTAGTCCTCTCTGTCACTTGTAGTTTCAGTTAATCCTTCACTGATTCCAAATTATAACTTAAGGTGTTTCAAGCATCAATACAGATTCTCAAATTCTCATTATATAATTAATGCATCTGAATGTTGCATACAAAACAAACGATCTGTAATACAGCTTGTTTGAACAGTCCCTGGGCTGCTATGTGGGACTTAGATGAAAGTGACCCTTGTGTAGCAGATATGAAAACAAAGTGTGTTGGTATAGTTGTTTGTTATCAGGTTGAAAAGCAGTTAAATTAATAGGTTAAATTGTAATATTGAAAATGGTGTTGATGCATAGTAAAACAGGAACTTAAAAGGTACAGCATTCTTGATCATCATAGTCAGTCTTGACAAGCCTTTGATAAATGTGTCTTAATTGTAGTGTGTAGTATTGTTGTCCATATGCTGGTGTTAAAATGAAAGATTGCATAGTTGCTGTTCTGCAGCCTGGTTTTATTTCATCTTGCTTCTGGAAACTGAAGTTTTGCATTTTGTAAACAAAAGTATGCGCTTGCTTCTTGACTGGGTCAAAAGAAACTTTTCTATTGTGAGACAATTTAGTAATCTCTATTCCAAATTCATAGTTAAGGTAATTTATAGCAGTTACAGAAAGAAAATGCTGCAGTCCTCCATTTTTAAAACTTCATCACTAAGTGTTTTAGCTAACCTGGAATATTTTTAGAGATTTGGACTATTTTCCAATAATATCTAGACACCATATGCTATGACTAAGAGATACAACAGGATGTAGTTCTGGCTGGTGTGGTGGAGGCAAGTGGGAGGCGAAGTGGGGACAGACAAGAAGGTTAACTTTTGCAGTCACAGACATGCTGTGCTGGCCACTGTTGAGGTGAATGAAGCAATCCTTTTCCCTTGAAATTGTTTGCTGGAAGGTAGATCTCGCCAAGATTTAAAAATAGTGCAGTCTGATAGTGTTTAAAAAAAAAAAAAATTTGGAAATACATACATTTAAATTCATCAAACAGATGAGCACGTTCATTGGGTTTAAGGAAACTCTGAGAATAACCAGCAGAAAACAAAACTTTGTTTTTTCTAATGTCTCTGGAGTTGTTGCTGACTCACAGGTACTGCATTGCACCCTATAACCTAACTCCTGCCACAGTGTGACAGAGGACAGTAACTATGATGAAAACAAGTGTTTGAATATTTTTGCTTAGAGTTCGCTTCTAGTCATCCAAGACTGACTTAAGCTGAAGAACTACAAAGCAAGTGAGGTTAAGGTTGTTGATGTTAATAGAAAAGCAATGTGACCTGTTGTTCATACTGTGTCTAAAATGATTGCATATTATGCATTGTATTTTATTTTTAAAACTGCAAATATCTGATATTTTGTGTTTCAATACACTTTTTTTATACAGAGCTGAATTAGAAAAACATGGATACAAGATGGAAACCTCATAGTTTTTGCTGAATATGGAGTAGTTTAACATTGAACTGTGGATAGACTATATTGAGAAGAAGAAATGATGAGAAGCAAGAAGAAACATTTAGTTCATTATCTGCTTGAATTTATTATTATTTTGTATGAAAAATAAAGTTTTTAATCTTAGCCTAGTTGTATGTTCAACCTCTGCTAAACTGATAACTTTTTCAGTTGCAAAATGGCTTGAGTGACAATTTATCATCTTGCCTGTAAAGCTACCAGTGATCTTTCAGTTGCTGATGCTATTGCACTGAAGTCATGGGGAAACAAATGAGTATTATCAGAATGAAAACTCTTGAACTGCTTTTTGTTGGGGAGGTTGAGATGTCAAAGGAAATAAAATAATAATGTATTCCAATTAAAATACAACAGAAATGGAAAAGATTTTTGGTGACTGATAGAGTAAAGCTTATTTTGCTTCAGGATTGTATTACATAATGACTTGCTTTATTTTCATTAGTAATTTTGTGTGGGTGCTGGTTTGATAGCCTTGAAAAATAAAGCCCACTCTAAAATACATTTTACAACAGCAGAAATCCAAATTCTCCGATCTTGTTCTGTCATTTCTCAAGCCTGTTAAGGAGACCTCTATGGAGGTGAGAAGAAAGTTCTGTTCTTGTGCTTATTTAATCCTAGGAATCTCTGCTGAAATTGCCTCCAATCTGCCAGTTATAGCAGTTCATCTGTATCACACAAACATGCCTGCTGAGAACGGAAATCAAACTTCCAACTCATTTCATGGAGGCCAACAAATAGTTGCCAGAAAATACAACAGTAGTGACTGGATTTGATTACTATCTGAACTAGAAAACAGAAGGTGAAAATTACAAAATCCATTACCAATTCCATGAATCCTCTCCGAAGGAGCTGTTAAAGCTAGTGTACGCAAAGACATAGGGAGATGGCAATCCTGGAAATGTAGGCCATGATTGCAAATAAAAAAATAATCTGTTTTGCTTTCAATATAAAGGGGCAAGTATAGGTATGAACTCATGTAGCTTGAATTAACAATGTGTTTTGTTAGGCAGCTTATTGCAGCAGAGCAAAGATTTTAGGTTTTTCAAAGCGAGCTTTTAGAATAAAGGTATTAGGTGATAAAAACAGTGACATTAAATGCTTTTCTTATCATTGTTAAATAAATGAGTATCTTATGTTATAATTACATGTATTAATGCAAATTTCTGGGAAGATGATACCCCTCCCCAAAGTTATTCATGTGACCTGTTCTTGTATTTATAGTGGAGGCAAAAATTGCTGTGGCCCATATTGCTTTCTGAAGATAGCTCTGTATGACTGAGACCTGCCATTACTGCCTRAATGGTTCTGCAAACCTAAATGTTTCAGATGGCGTTAGACATCTTTAGTTTATCCAATTCTATACTGCATGGGCCCTGTGCTCAAATAAATGACTTGTGCAGTTTGACACATGGAGCCTAGAATAGAGAGTCCTGCAATTCATATTTTGATAAGTAACAAACTGAAAGTCTGTGAATTGAGCAGCACACAGTAATGCAAACAACCTCAAGTCAGTGTTGGGAGTTAAAGAAATAGTATGTTGAATACAATTCTGGGATTGCTGCTGTTATTGATCTCTTAGCTTGGGGAAATTGAATGAGACTGATGAAAAAAAGAGAACAGGTGAATTATGGAAAGGTCTGGAGCAATTTTTGGATATTGGCAACTGCTTGTTATAGAGGATTTTTGAAACATGGCTAAAGCAGCCCTAACACATCAATTGCTAGCAGCAGCAGTAGTCCTTTAATAGCAGCAGGAAGAAGCCATTGAGGCAGAAAGGCATCTTTGCCTCAAGAAATTTTGCTTAGGTTTTGCTGTGCCACAGTTGCCTTTTAGTATTGTTTTCTGTATTCATCACAAAAACATGGTGCAAAAAGATAGAAAAAGATTAGAAGTGCCCCCCCCCCCAATTTCTCAGAACTAGAAATGAAGAAAACTAGGCTGAGATAATACAGTTCTGCACCCGTGCAGTATCTCTGTAATAACTTTCAGCTGCTAGCACAATATCCGAACCCCCCAGCTAAAATAGGAGCAATCCACTTTGAAGGTGTTTGGTGATATGCTTTGTGTAATACTGTCTGCGTAAGAGAATTTGTTGCAAAGAAGTAAACAAGAAATTGCATATAAAATGGTATGACAATGTAGCTTATTGCAAAATCAAGCACTTGATGAAGACTGATGGCCCATGTAATTACCACTGTATTCTTAATTTTTTTGCCCTCAAGTTTATCGTGTGGTTATATAGTTTCTTTCTGCAGGATGGTTCACTTACTCCCTTCACAAAAGTTATGTAAATTCTCTTATTTTAAACTTTCTATTAGAAAAATGACTTTGGAACCTTTCTACTTCAGATTGGCTGATTTCATTTTTTTCTAAAAATATTCAAACGCAGAAGTTTTTGAGACCAAAGCTAAAGATTTTTTTCCCCATTTTTTGCCCTTGAAAGCTTTAGTGTTCTAGAGGGAAGCTGAAATGCTTGTAAAGGATGTCACTGTAGCAATTCACCCTAATTTACCTGTTTTACAACTTAAATCTTCTCACATGCTTGGAGACTTGAGCTTTTGAGATCATTCATGCTGGGAAAGGTTTTCTTTGTAGTTCTTCCTTGGTCATGTTTCAGTGATACCTGTTTAGCTGAGATATGCATAAAATGTGGGAGATGGGAATGCTATGGGGGTGGGAGGGAAGACACGCTGACAGGGGACAGGGATTTGGGAAGAAGGATCTGCAAACTGGCAGGGATGGGAGTGTTGTGGAGAAAGTGAGCTTGTTGAAGATGCGTGTGCAGGAGAGGTTGGACTTTCTAGTCAAGGAAGTAGGACAAAAGGCGGATGTGTGCATGTGGTGGGAGTGGGGAGTGGATATTGCTGCTGGGTAGTCTGTATTCCTGACTGTGGGAAGAGATGAACATTGCCCTGTGTTTGGGACCTAACCTCATCGCCAGTGTGGCCCTCAGCTGAGCTGTGAGGCTCTTTGCCGCAGTGTTGTCACCTCCTCTGAGCCATGCTGGGGTACGTGGCATGCATCTGCAGCTCTCTGTTATAGGAAGATTTGGAAACCTTTTCCAGTGTGAGGAAGGCTGGCTAGCTCTGGTCTAGATGTTGAGGATGTGCTAATGCAAAGCACTGTTTAGTTAATTCAGGGGAAAGCATTCAAAAGGTGCATGATTGCTAATGAGTTTGGCTTTCTCAGTTGACTTTACCTTGGTCCTTAAGAAACTATACACACTTAAGAAGTGCAAAGTTAGACAAACATACAAAATCATCAGCAGTCATAATTAAGGTTATCTGGACAGCCTTAAATTCAGTTCCTTTGTCTCCTCACAAAAGCCCATGCTATTTTTCCATAGGGTCCCTACCTCAGCTAGTTTGCAGAACAGAATGAACAGCTTCATTAGATACTTTCTTCTCCTGGGTCACAGTGTGTCCTGTTCCTTATTTATTGCACTCTGTTCAAGCCCTGCTGTACAGAATGAATGAGTAATGTTGCTCTGCTGTGTATCACCGCAGTCTTGAGTGTTTTACAAATGTTCTACTACATTTTCCAACATCCCTAAGAGACAGAGAAGTATTTTCCCCTCTTTGAAGTGTATACAAATTTTAAGTGCTTGGTGTGAGACCCCAGGACCTCATGTTTCAGAGTACTCAGTAGTATGTAAAACACTCTGTATGTTTCAGTGTTTCTTTAGCTTCAGTTACTGCTGTGCATATTCAGCATTTCTGCCAATCAGGATTTATGGGGTATCAAGTCAGCCACCCAGAAACGGAGGAACATGCATTACAAACTTTGCAGCTTTTGTAATGAATGAGGCAAGGACTCTGCAAGTCACTAGCTTCCTCTGCTACCTTCATTTTAAAATAAGTTTTTTCTTGAATGCTAAAAAGGTGTAAGTCCTTGGAGGGAGGGGGATGAGTTTAGGAAAATATGTGATCAAGAAATTAAAGATTGTATGATACTACATATGCATGGAAAAAGGAATTTATATTGCACAGTTATAGTTCCAGCATTTATCTTTCAAATGTCTGACTTTACAGCCCTAATAATAATCTTTTAATACAGGTATGATTTTGTGTTTGCATAATAATACAGCTAAATTTGATTTAATTCCAAGGCATGCAGGGAACTGAGAAGATTGATGCCCAGAAAGTTTTTGTGATGGAATTTTACTGAAGAATGAATGTTATGTAACATTTCAAACATACTGAGATCCTTCAAGATGAAGTGTGTGATATAAATGTAAAATATTTGCAAACTATAATTTAGCAACCATTTTAAAATCACAGTCAGTATTCCAACCTCTTACATGTGGTGGGTGAGATCCTTTGTCAAACAAGAGCTGAGGGCAGTAAATGTGAGATTCATTAAGTAATTATATAGGAACATCAATTTCAAATTAATTTCAACGGTCGTCTTAGACATTAGCAACCAAATTAGGAGACCAAAGGCAAACAGTAATGCAGCCTAATACTTTCAATAAATGAAGGCATTTGAAGTGATTTGCATAAATCTGATGATAAGCCCTCATTTAGTGGGTTTCCAAGTCCTCCCTCCCCATCCTGTCCCTCCCCCCCTCACCTTTGCATGTTTCCAGGACATGGCCATGCTCCTCATCTCCYGAGCTTTCCTTACATCGTGCTTTTCTCAAATCCTTCCTATATTGGCTTCATAATAAACGATCTGACTTTCTGGAATTTGTAAACGTGAGCTAGAAACTTTTAATGCTTCTGAATATGCAATGCTGCAAGGCATGGTGTAGAATTGGAGCCACGATTGACAAGGCCTCCAGGAAAATATATGGTGGAGAATAAAAAAACAGATTAGGGTATTGGGGGATGCTTGCCTGCAGGCAGGGCAGGGAGATGAAAAACAGCACATCAGCAAGTGAATGGGTCACAGGTAATGGATAATGGCCAGCGCTTTTCATCTCTCCTCTGGCCATCTCAGGGCTCTTAATGAATTGCACTGGTCTTGCTTTGCCTTGCACCTCCATGAGGCACAGCGGCACAAGTCACCTTGCCAGGACGCCAAACTTTGGAGTCCAGCCACTGTCTGACCATGCGTCCTGCCATGAGCAAAATAAAAGCACTTCCTTTCCAAGGGAGCTGGTGGTCTCTGAGATTTAAAAGGCCAGATAGGACAGAGGAGTGGGTGTTGAAGGCTTGTTTTCTTCTTCTGCAGTATTGTTCTGCAGTTTCCAGATAGGATGTACTGGATCTATACAGTACAAGAGTCCGACATCTATTAAGATTAAGAAGGTGAATTAATTGTTGGAGCCACCAGGCTGGAAGTTCTGCTGGTGCTAACAAGCTGACAGTGCTGTTGGGGTGGAAAAGTGCTTTTCAAGGCCTGGGTCTTGAAATCGACTGATGCAGCCATGTCTCCCTAGGCAAAAGCACTGGGGTGGCTGGGCGGCACCAGCAAATCCAGCAAGCAAGGCAAAGGTGTAAATGAGTCTATTTGTGCTCAGCTCAGTACCACTTTCTTACATTAAAGAGAACTGGTTCAGGTCAGAAATGCACATAGAGGCACAGGTACCTAAGCTCTAGCAGAAGAGATCTGGTGAATCTTACTGTAAATATTTAAAGTGTTAGCTTTCCTCCTCCTTTCCCAAGCTGTTGGCTGTGCCCCATGAGCATCTTACCATCTGCAGGAGGTGAACGTTGCCTGAATGAAGCTTACAATGGAGGAGCTGAGACCCAAGTATGTGTTGTTTTGGCTGGCAGTTTGTCTTGGAGGAAAATGCCAGCAGGAAAGCAGGGCAAGCAGGTAAATGTGGCAGCAAGACTCCCTGGAGCTCATCTCTTGCAGCTCTCAGGTAAAAATTCTTCATTTTTGCCTGAAGGATAAAAGAGGAAAGGATGAAACCCCTTCTAAGCAGAAAGCAACATATGAGAGGGTACGCCAGCATATTACCTGGCACAGGGCACTGCTGTTGAACCCCTGTAAAGGGGGATTCACTCCAAATTATACGTGTGAAATGGTAAGAGCTGTAATGTAACCAGTAGCATAGATGGATCCATTACATGACTACTACCTCAGTGGCTTTTCTAGGGTTTTCTATTAAATGGTTAGCAGTGGCTTCTCTATTAAATTTTTTTCTAGGTTGTACTAAAACTGCAGCGAGCACAATACAAAGCATCCCTGCCAAGCCCCATCCCATTCCCATTCGAGACTGTCTATTCCTCTGTGCAGGTGCCTGCTGCCTGAACCACCAAGGGTGTCTGGCATGGGGTAAACCTTTGAGGTAAGGTTAACAGTTAAAAGAGTAATAATAAAGCCAATGGGTAGAGATTTGATTGCAGCTTGTTGGAGCTGCAGAACCTTTGTGACTCATCTTAAACAGAATATATTTACTACAGTTATAAATAGGCTCCTTTCTGTGGTTGCAACGACACATTTAGACATTGCTGTTCTTTTTAAAAATAACTTTGATGTTATACAGATATCGGGGGCTTGCAGGTTACATTGTTTATTGAGGAAATACACTTTTAAGCAGTTGCTTTCAGTCACACCAGGTATGCATGGTGCTTTTACAAACACAGTATAGCCCCCCTGCCCTGAGACTCTCAGTGAGACAGAAACAACAACAATATATGGTACAAGAGAGGATGGAGTGGGTTGTGACGGTCATTGGTAAAACAGCATGAAAAATGAATGTTCAGGAGGGAGTCAGAAGAAAAGGAAGAGGAGTTTCCTCAGTGGAGTGGTTAGGATGAAACAAGGGGCATTCTGGTTCAGCTTCAGTGGATAAAATGCACTGGATCCAGCTTGCAAATGCTGATGCGCAATAAGCTCTCTTCCCAGCTTGAAGAACACCATAACCCAATGGTTTCCGGCTCACGGTATGCAAGGGGCACTGTAAGTGATCCATGCAGAGCTATTGCTCGTTATTGCCCTTACAGTTTTTTCCAGTGACAAATTTGACAATAGTCAGCACAGCAGCCTGTGAGATACTTGGTGTTGGTCTAAGACAGAAAAGGTCAGAGAGCCGTTGTCCAGCCTGATGCRGGAACTGAGCTCTCCCTAGGAAGAATGCTCAGTCTCCGAGCACGTGTCTGCTGCTCCTCCAGACAGAAAGGAGGCTGCAGATTGGAAAGCCTTCAGAAGAGATTATATAAATCTTGCAGAAACCTGCATTACACTGAAGGGCATAAAGAACCAGTTCAACTTGTCTCCTCTGTGAGGCAGTCGAGTGGTGATCTCGAGTTTCTTTATGGGGAAGAAAGTATTCCCAGAAGGAGCTAGCTTTAACCTATCAGGAGAGGCATTGTAAGACTGAGTGGTTAGAAGCTGAAGTTAGATAAATTCAGACTACATTTTTACAGCAGGTTTGGTGTCAAGCCACTGAAACATTTCTCCCTGGGATGTAGGGGTCTGTCCACCGCGTTGAAGGTAAATCAAGATAGGACTCCTTCTTGATGCTTTGTAATGACTGAGTCAGAAGGTGTGGGGGTGACACAGGAATGGCAGCATGGAGATATGACTGTGTTAAAGGGTATAAATGCATGGGAGCATTTCAGTCCTGTCTCATATACCTTTGCTGTTCTCCTTCTGCTCAGCGCTGCAGTGATTTTTACTGTGTGTTAATGATATGCTAATGTTTATGTGAGTTTCTTTTGCACCAACTGTAACCTCTTCCATGATAGAAGACACCAGATCAGGTAATCTGCCTGCTAGGTCCTTATCTCCTCTTGCTTTAACTTCATGGATCTCAAAGGATATATCTCAGTTTCACATTGGTGTGGGATCAGAACTGGAACACGGAGTAAAAGAGGTCTGCAGTCACAGGCCTGAGGAAGCCGTGTGTGCTGCAGATGGAGCTGGTCCCTGGACACCACTCGACTGTTCGGTCATTCTGTACATAAGGGGTACAGGTCTCCTTTCGGTCCTCATGCAGACTGCAGATGTAGGGATTTAAATGCAATATTTTAACTACATTCAAACTCCTTAGAAACTTTCAAAAATATTGAGCAAGCTGTATGAATTCCCATATATTTGATGCTTCCAAGGGGCATTGGTTGGAGCCCAGTGATTGGAGCCCATCCTGTTGGAAACTGTGTGTTGTGAGCCTCAGCTGTATAAATAGGGAAGAGAGAAGTGTTTTTGCCTCTATGCAGTCACATTGGCAAGACTTCCTCTTCTATTTTGTTGAAGCCACTTGTAGGTGGAAGAGTCTGATACTGGTCTCACCGGAGCCACTTCCACAAAGGCTTTTGAAAATAGGAGAAAGGGGCATAGAAGAACCACAGAATTGATTCAAGAGAAAATTCCCTATAGCAAAGAATGTAAATATTCAATCTGTTCAGTGCATCAAAATGATAGCTTAGGGGTAACTGTTACAATACAAAAATACCTTAACACAACAAAAATTCTGATTGCACAAGAACAGTTGTAACAGGTCAGATCAGAGGTTCCTCAGTATAGTGTCATGTCTTGCACACATAGTCTCTGCACAATTCCTAAGAAACAGTGTGAGCACAAGGTATTTTTGGTGGTACTTTCCAAGCATGCTCTTCCGGCTTCCTGCAATCTGTAGTTCAGGGATTTCTTGAGGCAGAGGCAGTAAGATGTAAATTTTTAACAGTAAGGGTAATTAATCATAGGAACAAATGCAGGGAAGTGATGAATTCTCCATTTCTTCAAGTTGAGACCAGATGCCTATCCAGAAGATGTGTGTTAAACTAAACACAAGTTACACTTTACTTGAACAGAAGGTCTTGGGCTCAGGACAGAGCAGAATTTAACTCTGTGTCATCCACAGGAAGTCAAAGAAAATGATTTAATGGTCTTAGCTGCCTTGAAAACAATAAAACATGGACAGTTTTTATCTGTAATGAATTATTCCTTTCACTTCATCTAAATAGACTGACAATCCATATAGCCTAGCATCCTGTCTCTGACAGACGCCTAGGCAAGGTGTAAGGACAGAGTACAAATACACCGATACTTCCCCAGAAAATTCCCTAGCTTCCAAAAATCTGTGACTGAGGTAATTCCTGAACTGGGGAAAATATCTTTAAACGGTCCTTAACAGATGCTTCTGCAACAAACGTGTCATGTAGCTTTTGGAAATCCTGTACACTTTTGGCCTCTCTGGGGTCCTCTGATAAAGAAAGCCACAACATAACTACACGCTGGCAAGGAGAAATCTTTTGATGGGTTGGTTTGGAGCCCAGGAACAATTTCTCTCTTTAAATCCCATGACAGAGCATGAACCTACGGAAAACAGCAAGAGGGAGGGAAAGGCAAAGTAACAGCCATTACTCTTGCAGTTAACATAGGTGCAAAGAGAATAYCATGGCTGGTACCGAAGAGGAGCGATGTAGCATGAAGAGGAGAGGAGAGGCTGGCTCTCGTCTGGAGGCGTCAGCAGGGGCAAGTGCTGAGTGGGGAGAAGCATCCCTTAACATGAAAGCTTCCCCTCAGAGAAGTACACCTAGCATTGACTGAGAAACAGAAACAGCTGTCCTATTTGGGGTGGGCAAATGGTGCAGAGAAGCATTTTTGCCTTTATGGGAGGATCCCTGTCTCCATGCCACAAGCTGCTGACTTTTCCAGTTACGATGTGCAACAAGCCCATACTGTCTAAGGCACTTCAGCATCAACTCTGTAGCAAGCCCTGTTAATCGTCATCACTGATTGCTCTTAGTGAGACTTCAAGTGATTGGAGAAACTGCCCGACGTTCAGGAAAGGCAGGTTGAGCCTCTTCAACCTACTGACAGAAAATCTTGAAAACAAATACATGGTTAGTTTGAGAAGGGATGGGGTAAGTCAAATATTGCATTAGCGTGTTTGGAAAAACATATGAGGAAAGAAAAATGTAATTGTAGAGACAGCAAGAGAGATGTGGAAATGCAAAAGAGGTAAAAGCCACAACAGCCTTTGGGCTGAAAAGGTTAAGTAACRCTGAATTCAGAGTGGGACCGCCTCAGATGCAAAGCATCTGCCATTGCTCTGTGAAATATGTGCTGTACTAGAATGAATGCTTGCACTCCTTCCTCACACCTGAGTGCTGCAGGCGTTTCAGCAGTGTGCAATACGCAGGACGACAGCAGGGGCCGGGCTGTGTCTTTGTCTATACATCAGCCTATCTGATTTACAAAGCAATAGCAAACTGCCAGGTGGATGCCATAGAGCCTTTGGAGTGAAACTTTCTCCTAGGCAGAAGATCTTCCAGCAGGAGAGTGTTTTGGGTCTGATTACTTTAAAATGTTGGGATTTGTTGGTGTTTTTTCTTGTCTGGCGGAGGGGAGGTGGGAGGAGTGATGAGGAGGCAGCAGCAGAAACCTCTGCTCCCTGGGCTGCTGCATGAGGAAGGCAGGGGGGAGCTGAGAGAAAGAGGTGGGCTTGAGCTCTTCAGGGATGTGGGAGCCTTGGAAAGGGGCCAGACAGGAATATCCCCACCAGTGGCCACCTTGCCACAGCCTCCTACCACCCYCTGAAACTGTTCTGGCCCTTTTTTGATGTGTGTCTCCATACAACCCCGTGACCCTTGACAACCTCCATCACAGATGCTCATCCCTTGAAACTAATTTCACCTTTCTGCACCCTCTTTACAATCCTCCAGTGCTCAGCTGGGCCTTTCCCAGGCCTGTGCTTCCTGCTGTCTTCACAGAGATATGAATCCCCGGGCAGTGCTGAGCAAACTCAGTGTCCACGTAGTAAGTCTTGTGGTGGATAGGCCTTCTTGAGAGAAATGTTTTGTTTCTGAAGGTAACCAGACTCTGGATTTGCCCATTTTTGTGTGGAAGCATCAAACACCCTTGCCATGAACATCTCAGAAACCACACGGTGGAGGTCCATGGCCAGAATAGCCCCTAGGAGATGTTGGCTCTTAACCAGTCTTTTAATCTGCATGTCAAGGCAAGGTGCCATCGCAAGGAAAGAGTGACCGGAGATGCATCCCTGCTCTGGGTCTGGAAGTAACGTAATAGCAACAGTCTCAAGGCCTGATTCTTACCCCAGTTTGGCTTGTGTAAGCCTGGAGAAGTGGGAGAGGTCTCAGCACAAAGCTGGCATGATGCTGGACAGAGGAGCAGACATGTGGCAGCGATGCCTGACGCACGGGCCTGTGTCAGGGCTGGACACCTTGCTGTGCGAGCTGTTCACGTCCTCACCTTGGCACTCACAGCACAGTTAGTCAGAGTAATTTTGAACAGATTTTTTTTTCTTTTCAGAAAATATTAATTCGTTGAAGCCAAGATTCTTTGTGGGAATGTACCCATTTGAGCTAAATGTTTCAGATCTGTGAGCAAAATAAATATGGAGGAGAAGGAGAGTGGGAGGCTGAGACTGACAATTGCTGGGTGACGAGGCAGCGTGGGGCTGGGTGAGCGGAGAGTCCTTCCAAGTCCCAGGCTGCCAGCCCCTGCCACAGGGCAGCACCAGCCCAGGTGTGGCTTTCCTGGGCTGGGACTGTTGCTCCATCACTTCACGTGCAGGATTTCTGCAGCGCCTAGTTCTGTCACACTGAAAAAAAAAAAGAAAAAAAAAAGAAAATTCCCATTTTATGGGGAAACTTCTTCCACACGCCCTTTGTATTTCTGCTATTTTAAGAAATCCACCACCTGACACCTTCTCAGTCGCTTTTATCTGAAGTTTGCTGAATTTATGGCAGTGTTGTTTTTACTATTTTCAGTTGCCTGGCACTTAACTGAAATTTGTATCTTTTCATGAGAGATACTTAATTTTCTTCTTTGCCCTGCCAAAACAACCTCTTTCAGGTTGGCAGAGCTGCCTTTTAACAGGCTCACAGGCTGTAGGACAGGCACAAACACTACCCTCACTGGGACTAGGCCCAGATGGGTCTGTATTTTATTACACCATCCTTGTACCCTTCATTGTCTATTCTGCCATCTGTCATTATAGCTCCGCCAGGTGATTTAGTGGATGAAGTTGTCCACAGATTTTTTCATGTGAAGTGTGCAGCGTTAAAAACTCCCTCCCACTAAGATACAGGATGAAGGGCAAAGAGAAGTGTCAGGAAACAGGAAGGGGCATTGAGTTCAGGGCCACAAAATAGCGTAGAAAAACTGCAGGGTCCTTTCTCGGCTCCCATCTCTGAGAAGGGAAAGGGCCAAGGAAGAAAGAAGACATCATAGTTGTGATACGAAAGTGTGACATTCTCAATATTCCACTTTACTGCTACCACTGGCACTCTTATAATTAAAAAATGAGTGAACTACATACTATTAATGATCCCTAGAAATCCCTGTAAAACTGTTTACTATTAAGATGGTCTTTCTTCTTATCAGAGGCCATTGCTTTCTTTGATACTCACCGATTGCTTCAATAGCTTTGAAGCTGTATTTCATTTCATTTGGAATAAAACTGAGCAAAGCCAATATAATAATCACAGGCACATGTCTGTTTGCATAGGAAATGCATTAGCATTTCAAGGAAAAAATCTGCCTAAAAATCACCGGCCCCTGACCAGAGTGATGTTCTAAAAAGGCTCTGAAGTTGCAAGGTGGAAATCTGTGCTCCCAATAATGAGATGGAAGTTGAATAACAGCAAAGGCAATGTACATGAAACAGGAGGTGTGCAGAGCTGCATTACTACAAGAGTCATTGAATCACACACACTGCGTCGGAGAGTTGGTACTGCTGATTTTGCTGGAGATTCAGCAATTTAAGTAACCTAATCAAGTATCATAATTGATTGGAGGTTCATTTCCTCTCTGGGAAATCATTAAGGGTGGTCACTGCTTGCTAAAAGCATTTAATACTTTCCACAGTGGACTGATGGCATTTCTCCCCCTGGGCTGCCTCGCGGAGAGAAAGAGGCTGCCAGCGTGTGGCTGCGGTGTGTGGCCGGCCAGCCACCCGGGCTGTCCGCAAGAAGGTGGTGGGGGGTGAGCCATGGACATGCACAATGGGGTGCATCGCCCACGCATGGCTGCAGCCACCCTGAGCGACAGTGGGTCTCCTGGCCAGCCCCACCAGTGGTTCGTGAGCTACGCTCAATGCCATGGAGGGACATCCAGCGAGAAACGGCTTTGTGCAGCCTCGTGTCCTTCTGGCTGTGGAAAACTGAGACATTGGGGCTTTGTTATTCAACTTTCTGAAACACAGAATTACCAGTTAAATCCTCCCCTTTGAGGCGGACACAACATCCAATCTACCTTCACCCAAGCGAAGAGGTCAGAAGTAATTCTTGATTTTGTCTTCACCTGTCAAGAGCCCACCATACTACCATGAGTGCTTCAGCTTGGGGTGTCCCCGGCCACTCCAAGCCCCTCTGCTCTGCTCCCTGCCCTGTGCACAGCTGGCGGCAGGGCAGGCGGTGTGAGCCCTGTGCTCGCAGAGCCACACCAGCCTCGTGTCGGCAGTGCTTCACCACACACACATCTGCAGATGTCTCCATGCAGATGTTTGCATGCAAAAAAGATGTCAGAGGGCAGAGGTGCCCAGATTCAGTCCTTGAGTGAGTGGGAGGCGCCTTCAATCTGAATTGACCCATTGTTCTTTCTAGTGACAACTGGTTAAATACATACCTAAAGCTGGCTGCGCTCTCCACGGACGAACAACCTCTCCATGGAAGAGCACAGGTCTGGCAAAGGCAATGAACCACTGCAACGCCACACCCAGTTCACAGAAAAGTTTGGTGGTGTTAAAAGCTTACATCTACAGTTCAAAATGTTACTTCTTTAATGTGTTTTGAAACAAATTTTCTTGGATTTAGATTGTATAGGAGGTAACACAATGTCTTAAAATTTGACAAAATTAAAATCAAATACCCACAGAAAAGAGATTTAATTTTATTTTAAGGAGCACTTGGAAAATATTCAGCTTTATCGTTAAACAAAATGTAAGACCTACTATCCATGTGAATCAGAATTTCTGACCTCCAAATACAAATTTGGGGCTGCAAGGAGCAGACTGTTGTGGGCTCTACACAAGTAGTTTCACTAGGTAGCTATACCGTTGTGCCAACTTAGCATAATCATTGTAATCAACCAACCCAGTTACATAGTAACTACTTACTATCCATGTAACAGTCTATGTGTATATTAAGGATGTTCTGTTAAAATTGTTAAAAGTCCTCCATTTCAGCAAAAGGAAGAAAAGCCTTCATCACCATTTTTTTCATGTTTCATTTCAGTGAAGATTTACAGAACTGCATTTATATTTTGCACCTTGGAAAATATTTGTATTTTAAAATAACACATTAAAGCTTTGAGCCTGAAAACACTGATGCACAGAAGTAACCTTATTTATACATTAAGAATATTTTAGTCAAATGGTCTAGCGTTTGCAGAATCAGTTTCTGAAAAATAATGTACTATTTTATGTTGTACCACTATTGGTGCAAAAATTAATGGATGCATTATTTAAATCAGGCATTTAGAGACAAGCTTTGCAGCTTCGCTATTTTTGCTATCATATTGTTGGAAGAAACAAGTAAATAAAATCTGAGGGAATGGGAATTGAAAACAGAGGAAATGAAATGGAAGCATGTGAAATGTTCAAGATGTGAGGCACACCTGCTCCAGGCTGAAATGTCCCAGATTCAAAGCAAAGGCAATTTTCAACCTTCCCTTCGACCCAGGATTTAGTAAAACTCTTGATCTGTCTTTTCACGTCTAAAAAAATCCTTTCATCATTTCAGTCCCCATCAACCCCAGAGGTTAAAGCTTCCCTTTCAGTTCTGATTATCACAGATGTTGCTGTCTATGAGTGGAGACCCTGGTTTTACCCTAGCCTTTAAATTCAAACTCAAATGCGTTTTCTTCCAAAACTCACATTCCACAATTTGTTTAATGCTCTGGATATTAAGCATAGTCATGACAGATTACACTTGGGACTTTGCTGAGACAAGATCATTTTTTTATCAGAAGAGCTAACCATGTATGGCTTCGATCAGGACTTGGGAATGTGCCTACTGTTAGGCTGCAATGAAGAAGCTGAATCCTGCAAACAGGCTGTCTTAAGGAGACGCCATATGTCTTTCCACACAGGAAATGAAATATTACAGTATATGGGCCAACAGCAAAAAGGTTGGGTTAATTATGCAAGTGAGCTGTGCCTGCTGCCTGATGAAAACTAACTGATGCCCTACACACAGCTAACCACGTTTGCCTCTTGGAATGATTTGTACTAGACCTTTTATTAGAGATCTAGGTATCTGGTAATGGGGAAAAATAACACCTGCCTCTATCAGAGGTACTTCTTGACTTCTTTAAAATTAGATTTTGTCACTAAAGGTGTGGCACTCTTTTTATTCTTGTTACTGTAAAGCTCTGTGCTGTCTTGGTACATGTAGGAGCAGCACCCTCTTGGGGGCCTGGGTTTAGAGGATGCCTGTGTGGAGTGGCAGCTGCCGTCCCTCTGTAACTTGGAGTGAATTTGAAGATGCAGCACTCTGCATATTTAAACAGCTCCTGCCATCATCATCATCATTTACCAGTAGCAAAATAAAACCCACATTAAAAAAAAACCCCAAACATTAAAACACGTATCCAAATAACTTTCATCCCTTCCTTTCACTTTATACTCACAATCCATTTTCTGTTTTGGGGCTGAGCCATCAAGCCTGGGAGACCAGCCCTGTTTATATGCTCTTTGGCAATACTCATGTATTTCACTCACATGTGCACCAAAATGCGGGGAATTCCTACAAGCAGCAGAGCTGGCTGTGTTGGGAAACTAAGAGTAGAAATACCAGTGAGAATGAAATATTGACAGTCACAACCTTCCTCCTAAAATAGCATCTTAGTTGCATAAATTGTAGTATCACAGCAACTGTAACTCATTCCCAGTCTTTAGGTCTTCACAGAGATGGAGCAGGGACAGAAAGAGAGCCCTGAACAGTGTGTTTTGTGCTCACCAAACTGGGTTATAACTTACATGAGCAAATGCAGTATGAACTAGTGGAGAAATAGCGCTGAACAACTTCACTTGTTACATGAGGGATGGTTTTCTACTCTGTTACCTGCAGAAGCTCAGCATCCCCAGGGAAGACCTGACCATATGCTTTTTTTCTGTTTTGGCTCTCTGCACCTGTCCAGTTCCATTTTCTGCTATAACCATTTCTGGGCAAAGTTATGCTGTGCACTTCATTGTGCATATCTACTTTTTGACTAAAGCTTTCAGAAATGGTATGTGCCTTTTCTTCCTAAATAGACCCCTTTTATGCAACAACTACCATGCATTTCTGTGAATATGTAAATAGGTGAAAATGAAAATGCCTCCACTGTCACACAGAATAACATTGCAGAGTTAAACTTCAAATCCATTCAGAATGCTTTACTAACATTTGGTACTCCAAGCTGAAGTGCCAGAATTGCCTGTCTCATGCAATTTTCAAACATTCCACCTGCACAAAACCAAGAAAAAATAGCTATCTCCAGGAGAGACCAAACTTCATTTAACATGTTTTACAAAGTACTAAATAGCTTTCTTATTTCAGATGAAGAACAGTGAATATGTCCTTTGTGCTACACTTATCAGGTACTTGCAATGCCATATATTCTAGCTAGTTTCAGAGATATTGGAACATCCTGCTTTACTGTGATTATTTATCAAAAAACACGTTCATGTAACTTTGTATGAATCATGAGCCATGAGATTAGTGGGGAGAAAATTCATTTCTATTGCTTTTAATTTCTTGAAGAATTGGAATAATTGCTATTAAAGTTATTTTGAAAGATTAAAACTTTCTCTAAGCTGCCTTTTAAATACAGTTGCAATTATAAGATATTTTGCATATTTTGCAAACATATTTTGCAACAGAAAGCTGAATATCTAACTAGTTAATCCTAGGACTGGTACTGTCTTCTATAGCCTGGGTTTTCTGCCACATCTGACTTTTCTATAGACATAGGCAATTATTTTTCAATATATAAAAACATTTACAGAATGCACTTCATATAACAGAACTGCTGTTTAATCTGACAGGTGCAGGGTGACTTCCTGTGAAGTCTATTTGTCTATACCTCAGCCATCTTTTTACAAAGAAAACTTGATTCAACAAATACAAACCTAAATGACAGGGGAGGGGAAAGAAAAGGGCTAGTAAACATAATTCAGTGGAGTCCAGGCTCAGTAAGGATATTGAAGCTCTACCAAATTAAGATATCATTATTAATAAATATTTTCTCTGAGTCAAGGTCAGTCCTTCTGATTTCTGAAAACCTAGTCCATAAATATGGACAGCTGCAAGGCATAACAATATTCACTTTGGTGTATACTACCTTTCTCTAAGAATATTATTCTTTTATCATGATTTATTTCCTAATAATCATATTGATGAACTTGGGCAAGAAGGAGCCATGGCTTCTCAATGCGGGTGAGAATTCAGAAACCTTTGAGASCACTTGGTACTGGGTAACACCTACAAACACCAATGCTTCCTAAAAACATCTAATTTCCATATTCTTTAAATTGTTTAAATCAAGCATTTTTTCCTTAAAATAGTTAAAGGTTCCAAGCCACATTGATGCTAATTTGTCATTGATTCATATGTGATATCGAGTATCTTGCAACTGGTTATTAGGGATTGTGTGTTTGTTTCCTTAAACTTGATGTGCTGGACCCAAGTCAGCACTCATAGCCAAGGTAACCAACTCTGGAAAATACAAACCTTTCTACAGCAGAGGGCAAACAGCTTTTTGAATGGGGGAATGCTTAATTTGTGAATATGAGGTAGTGCAGACTTTCTTGCCATACTTCCAGCATTTTCTCTTGCCCTCTGGGCTTGAACTGCTAGGAGAACAATTTGTCTTGTGATGTTATGGCACCGCTGCTACTAATGCCAGAGTAAACCTAGGAGAAAAAAGGTAAATGAAAATTTAAAAGGTGCCACATGCATGCCAAAACCTAAAGTTAAATTTTACACATCTTTCATGTTATCTCCTTAGTTCTTTCATGTCAGCTGCAAAATACGTCAAGCACTTCTGAAGGTAGGTCTCCATGGTATTTTCTAAGACAACCAAAAAATCACATAAACACATCAATTAGAGAGAAGTCCAGCTGTGCCCAAGCCAGACCCTGTGGAGAAGTGACATGTATCACCTTGAGTCAAGGACTCTCAACGAATATGGTCACAAACACAAAGTTTGGCTCCGAGCTGGTCTGTCTACCACCACATCAGAGCTCCCCTGTGCCAGACCTTTGCCAGATCTGCATGTGAGATGCTAAGGGTAGGAAGGATTACTTACCTTCACTCTGCAACATGTTTTGCAGGAGAGGTAAGGCAGGGCCTTCAGAAGGAAGAAGAACTTGTTCCCTTGATCTCCCCGTATAGTCGTGTTAGTGAACAAACACCTCCTCTGAAGAGTTCCCGTGATGAGCCCTTATGTCAGCTTGAGTCAAAGGCGCATGCTGTCAGCACCACAAGGCACATAGGCATCACTCGCACTTAGATGTAGCCATGAAATTGGCTGTGAGCCAACCTGATAGAAATCTTTCTTTTACAGTTGAGGCAACAACACTTTTCCCTGGTGGGAAGGAAAATCAAAGAGAATTTTGACTCATCCATTCTGTGCTCAGCTCTGAGTCAGGAGCAATTGCTGATCGTCTTGGCAGCTATTTTAATCTCAGCCTTTCTGATTTTCCCTGCAGCAGGCGTTGCATGGGTGTGCGGCAGAAGAAAACCTTTTATCCAGAGGAGGTAGATTTGATGGAAGAGAATTGAATAAGGAAGATTACAGAGATGTTAAAAGACACCTGGAAGTTTAAAAAACATAACTGATCTATCAGTACTGCATGAGGGCCAACAAATACAAAAGCACAGTAAGAATACTTAGATAACTGACTATGTGTCCTCCATGAACTTGAAGCTTTCTTGTGGAAGTGCAGAAATCTCCAGCTATACCCATCATGGTCTGAAAGTCAAAGGGACTTTTGCTCCTAGCATACAAAGCTCTTCCAATGGGAGGCAAATGCAGGATCTGCATCTTAGGAACTACTGAAAAATTTTCCCTGTTCAACTCCTAGTAGTTTAAGGATAGTTCATAACTAACTAGTCAGAAATAGCAAATGTGTGGCTGTACTTATGGTAATTTCTCAACCTCTGCTCCCTCCGTGTCAAAATGATTATATATGTTCTCTGGAGTCGATAAAGTTATTCAGCTCCTAAGCCAAAAACATGTGTTGAAAAGCCCAGGAACATTAAAGACTCTTTTCTGATTCTATCCATTTCACACACATTTTCTCTAAGCTGTGGCAGGCTTCCAGTGTAACTGAATTCAAATGTTGTTCTTCTCAGGCACGTAGTTCGCATAGTAAATGTGAGTGATACAGTTCACCTGAAACTCAGATTCTCCCTGCAATGTCATGCTACTGACCACCCCTGTAATGCTCTGCAGAATGAATTTGTGAACCTAGCAGCACCAACTTGGCTGGGTGTTTATAAGTATGTGAAGAAAAATGTCAATACCTCAAATTTGGAAGTTTGGACTTTTTTTAATTTGCATTTATTTGCACATCTTTAAGCATTATTCAATTGTCAAACAATCATGTGCTGGTGGTGAGGAGGCAGGTAAGTTATAAAAATGAATTGGTGAGGTTCTCATTTATAGAGAGTAATTTGTCTCCACTGTAATGCATGTATATATTTTCAAGCTGGTAGAAAGGAGCCTTCTTGAGAAATGGGCGTCAGATATATCATCTCAGTTTCAGAATCATGTCACTTACTTTATTTGCATAGCATAGCAAAGAAAATCCAACTCTCCTGCTGTTTTTCATTTCTCAAGAGCCCCCTTCTCCCCTCACATCTAACCCTTCCTTTGCTAGTCCCAAATAAATAGAAAAGGAAATGGTGCCATATTTTGCAGGCATATTTTTCTAGACAGAGAAAGCAGATGCAATCTATTTAAAGCTTCACCGTAAAGCCATTCCAGGTGATGAATGTTTAATAAGTTAGAGAATAGCCATATGAATAGGGCAGAGAGCTTGTAACCTTTACCTGCTGTGAATAGGAGGTGCAGCCATGTATTTCCTATCTCCAGCTGAGAGTTAGGGGGACTATGGAGCTACATCAGCATGTGAACTGCATTTCTCCTCACAGATGTGCGATCATTGTCTCTATTTCCCGTGTTAACCATATGACCCCTGTAAAAAAGGTGCTTCTCTTCCAGTCTGTCTTCTCAAAGCTCTGACTCCAACATGAGGAGCTAGGCAGAGCCTGGTTCCCACCACATGGAGACCTCTAGCTCCAGGGATCCCCCAGGAGAAGAGGCTGAGCCCATTCCTTCTGGTGGCAGACTAGCCACTACTAGTCACAGTGCATCTAGCTTGCCTGAAAGCCATCATGTTTCTGGGACAGTCAAGGATTATAAAAGGAAAACTGAGATCCTCATACCATCAAGCTGTTACTGTCATTTTTCCTGCTACACCTGGACTCTTGCTTTTAGTCAGATCATAATTGATATCAGGAGTCTATAAAACCACACTCACTTGGAGAGCTGTCCCTCACTTTGTTAAAGCAACAGTTTCATCGCAGTGTCTCCATTGCTGCTAAAGTCTTTTGCATTTACAAGAATACATTTGAAGCAATGGGGCTGGAAGCAGCCACACTGTCAGTGGGGCAAAGTGAAGTAAAGCAGAGAGAGCAAAATGGCAGGAGAAACACTGGAAATGCTAGGCCATGGCTTTTCACAGCTCTTCAGGTATTTTAAGAATCATTTTTCTGGCTTTTACTTTTAGGATTCTGAAAAAAGCCATGGATCTCGCCCTTTTCCTTGTCTGGGGCTTCTGCTGTGACTGTGCTGCTCCTCCTGTTCCAGGGTATGTCAAGCAATGTGTGATATATCATAACTAACCCTCGAATGGAAATCCCCAGGGAGAGCTGACAGCACAGTTCAGATCAGCAGAGATTTTGATCTATTTTCAGGTAGTTTTAAATATCATTCAGTAATTTCCTTAAATATTTTACATATTCTGATCAAGATTTTTCCTCCTGTAGTTACTTAAGTCAAGAGTAAAAATCATTCCCTATTTCCTCTCACAAGCAAGAGCTTGCAAAATTTTGGTTTCTTTCTTTGGTATCTTCCCTTCCTTCACTAGCAGTCACATCTTTCTGCCTACAGTCTTGATAGCAACCCAGAGCTTGTGAATCCGGCTAGATACTTCCTGGGGATCTCTCACTAGATATACTCCACTACAGATTGTGCATACTCCAAAGTGTCTAAAATGTCAAAGGATTGGCCTATCACAGTTTTTGAAAAGGAGATTTCAGACAAGCTTTGGAGCAGGTTGCCCAGAGAAGTTGTACAGTCTCCATCCTTGGAAGTTTCCAAGACCCAACTGGATAAAGCCCTGAGCAACCCCATCTGATCTCAAAGCTGACCCTGCTTTGAGAAGGAGGTTGGACTAGAGACTCCTGAGGCCCCTTCCAACATGAATTATCCTATGATCCTATACAATGAGTATTGTGTGATCTACCTAAAGTTGCAAAAAGTCAAAGGAGGTTCTTTACTGAGTCCTAATGAGGGAACCCTGAGGAGAAAAAAAGTTCATCCGGTTCCCCAGGAAAGGTAAGTGATAAATACATTTGCACAGGAGGTAATTAGGCCCTTTCTGTCCATGCTGTTAGCTAATCCATAGCTTGGCTGTATGGTTTGAGCACATAGCATTCATGTAGTGCTTAGGAAGACTCTCCTTTGGCTGTAAATGGTATATCACAGTGCTGCACTACAGAAGATGTGGAGCCCTTCCAGGAATAATCACTGCAGCTCTGGATGTCTGCTGGCACGCTAATCTAAGCACCTTTAGGCACATCCATACCTTGGCCATCTAGAGTGCCTGAATGAGCACGTGTAGCCTTACATTAAGCCATAAGCAAATTTACGTCTCTGAATCCAGTAGGTCAGGATAAGGCCCCATGTAGATGGGTTTGCTGCCTAACAAGCATAGATCAGAGACTGTCGGGGCAGGGAAAGGGGAATCTCATCCTGAACATTGGCTATGGGCCTGCACACAGTTATTAGTAACTACCTGGAGAATATGAATGAGTCAGTAATTTACCAGCATCAAATAACTGCTGTAAGCAGCACATACTGAGGACGACAGAGGTGTAACACTGAAATTAGCGATTTTTGCAGCTTCTTGTGATTTCTCTCTCCTGTATTGCAAGTGACATATAACTGGTAAGATTGCTAACAAAAATAACAATTTCTAGACTTACAGGATACTCCTTAATACCAGTAGGAAGATTCCCATTGATTCCATTAGGAAGTGAATTCGATACTTCAGCAAATTCAGTGTTGCCAATTTTTTGTTTGTTTGTTTTGTGGCCTGGAAATATTTGTTTTACTTACAGCTATTACTGCTCACGCTGTTTCATAACTTTAACTTTCTGTTTGAATGAAGAGTACATTTCCAGCCCCTTCAGCTGCAGGGAAAACCTTAAGGCAGAGGAAAGCTTGAGGACCAAAGACTTGTGCAAAGACTGGGGCAAATGAGATGTGTTATAGCTTATGAGTTTTCTTCTTCTTGCTTCTAATTTTGGACTAACTGAACTCAGTACGACTTGAGAGATGTTGTCACTTATGAGCCCTCTTCCAACTGCTGAATATGGCTGGCTGCAGTCAGATGCTCTACTCTGAAATCAGTTTTTCTGTTGATGGTGCCTCCATCCCAAGAGCTGTTTGTTAACACACTGCATTGCTGAATGTTATCTTACAACTGCACTGCCAAAGGAAGGGTTTGGGCACTCTTTAAATCCCTTTCAGGTAAAGTCAGCTAGCTTAGCTAAACTGATGATGATGCTGATCTAAGCCTACCCAGTCAACTGGGTAAACTGTGGGTTGAACTGAGGGTGACTCACACAGTCCCTTCCATCTTCATGTGGCAGGATGGGCACATGGAGACCCAAAAGAGGACATCAGTACGTGGGCATTGCACCCTTTGTTTAGCTTCACTGGAAGTCCCAGGGGAAGCTCTCCACATAAACACTGCACTGTCCTTGCACCCATAGGAGGGAGATGGACAAGGGTGATGTCTATGTTTTCCCCAGTCAGATGCTGTAGCAACTTGTTCTTGAGAGTTTCCTTTCTTGCACTCGGGAGACCTTTTTAACTCTTTTGCCTAGCTCTCCAATATAATTTTGCAGTGCTATGTGAAAGGAAGTGGCAATTTCTGCAACAGTGCAGTGGGACCCAGAGCAGGACCAAGGTAACTAGTACAATAGAAGCAAGGTGGCTATGAACATGTTTGCAAAACCTTAAAAATCACTGAATATTCTCCTTTTGCAAAACGAAGGTGTTTCCTCAGTCCAGATTTACTGACCATCCGCAGTCACCGATACCTGACTTACCAACAAATGCACGACTGATTTCTTGGGCATACAGTGCCACTTCTCAGCAAAAGCACTTAACACGTGTTTAGTGTGGGCAACCTAAGGCTGTTAAATTGTCCGGTTAGCATCCTTTTTGCTTACCCCCTGCCACAAAAAAACCCTGAAAAGAAAAGGAAATATGAGGAGAGCAAAGGGGGAGGGGGAGCCATTGCGGGAGTTTTCACCTGGATACCGTTGCTATAGGAACCACTTACTGAGCATCTCGGTGCAGCGTCTCCGCTCTCTTTAGCCTTGACTATACAAGGAAACTTGCTCGTGGTTAATAGCTAGTGAAGTTAAGTGGTTTACCAGCAAGTGTAGATAGAGCAGGGCCACGTTGGCCCCGGCTCACCGCTGGCAGGCCGGGAACGCCGGGACCCTCTGGTGGGTGCCAGGGGGACCACCGCAGAGCACCGCCAGGGCCGGCGCCAGGGCCGGGAGCGGGCAAAAGGGCTCCCTTCCCAGCAGAGACAGCTGTGAAGGAGGCAGTGCACTGTCTTCATTTGGAAACAACAGTGGCATTTGTCAGAAGGTTATTGAAGTAAATGGCTGGTCACAGCAGGTATGTGTTAGAGAGGAAGGATGAGAAGAAGAAAAGAGATAGCAACAGAAATCAGGACATTGCATGGAGTTTTTTCACAAAGGGCTGGAGAAAGTGTATTAAGTTCTGGGGTTCACTGGAGCAAACGGAGTAGTGATAAAGGTGAAAATACGATCAAAGATGTGGGAGAGGTGGGTAGTATTAGAGGTGGAGACCTGGGGCAGTGAAGTAGCATTAGTGGAAAGTGCCTGGCTTGGTGTTTGTAATGTGCTCTGGGATCCTTGGATGAAAGGCCTAAGCAGACAGAGCAATATTGTTTTTTTAAATATAATTCTGATAACTTTCACAATGGCTATTAGTTTCGGTCCTTGAAACCTCATCTTGATAGAAGCTGTGGCAGTGGTTCCATGTCATTATGCTACTGATGGGGACACATTTATAGCTGATGGTGTGGTAGGAGTGAGGAGATTGCAGCTACTGGAGCAGGGGTTTATGAGTTGCACATTAGGGCAACTCTTGACCCATGGTTTGTGGAGAACAGTTCATTGGCAACCAGGAATAGACTGCAGACAAGAAGTTAATGACCTTTTCCTACCAGTGCAACAAGAAAAGTAACTGCAAAATTGTCATTGCTGAAAGAGCTTATATCTGAAGAGAATGGTACTAATCACCTCAAGACCATAAGGGGAAACTGTGAGGCAGGGAAAAGATTAAATAGAATTACACAGAGGACACCTAAGTTCAGCAAAGCACTTAAGCAGGTGCCTAATTTTAAACCAAAACTAGTGCAGAAAGTACGGGCCAATTTGAAACAATCAAAGAAAGAACAATTCTAAAGGTGGCTCAACACAGCAATGTCACTTAGCAGTAGTTCAAACTGGCAGAAGAAAAGCAAAGAAAAACTTTAAAATGGCTCAAAGTAGGCAACAAGTAGGCGAGCAGAGGTCAGGTGAGTAAGTGCAAAAATGGCAGATGAAGAAGGCGGCAGCAATAGGGGTGAATTATAAGCTATTATGATAAAAGACAAACAGATTATGGTAAATCTTGATGGCCTATTTGTACACTGCAAATCAACAAGGTTTGGAATGTGTTTATAATATTATATGCTTTAACTTCACAAATTAATGGTATTACCTTAAACAACTTCTGATAAATGCACCACTTCACAAAATTACACGGTTTATGTAAGGAAACCTAGATTTCGCATGTCAACTGATATAAATACAATATCGATATAATTGTATTTTCCAAAGATGTGCATTAAAAATAGGAACTTAAAAAAATCTGTAAATTGAGCAAAAGAAAAGTATATAGACTCTCATGTTCCGCCTCAGATGTGCATTACCAAAAGATCTTGAATTGAACATGTGTTTCCTATAGTCAGCTCTGCAAAGGTCTGCGGCCGTGGAGCTCCTGACCTCAACAATTACATATGTCTCCGAATAGGTATTTGTGCCTAGTTTCTTTTAAAAATATTCTGTCACTATTGCCAATATTTGTTGACTAATCCCACAAAAGAAACAGAGCAGAACATTCAGTGAAAGCTAGGAGGCAGTCATACATTAGTGGCTTACACACACAGGCCTACTTTAAGTGGTGGTGATCTTTAAAAATGCAGGTGGTAGTAACCTGTCCCAGCCTTCCTCTCTATAGGCAATGGGTTTCCAAAAAGTACTGCTCATGTTCAGCAGCTTCATCATTTTGGGCGTACACTCCAGGCACTTATAGTACTCTGCACACCTGGAGAGCTCCCTATGCACTACCCATACTCACAGAAATAAACGGTGGAGCCAGTCATGCAACAGAGGAAAGGTAAGATAGTTAAGCTCATGTTCACTAAAACTGGTTTTACTCTTACCCTGTGACAGCTAGGAAATTCATAATGTTATGGTTAGGGCCATGTTTTCAAAGAGGCCTTTGGGTAAACTCTTCAGGAAAGCTTCAGTGATACAGGAATCTTAAGTTCAAATTTCAAAAGCATCACCAGTACCTTAGTCTCTCTGAAAAGTGAGTCTGATGTAGGCTTTCAGGAGCCTAAGTCACCTCTGGGCAAAGGAGCAAGTCACTTACACATCTGTAACTGCTACCTTTAGATTTTAGGTGCCTCAGTTTTGGGATGTCTGATTTCAAACTACTGAAGGCTCCCTTTTTTCAGAAAACTGGGACACCCATGTCTCCCTTGACTTCAAAGTATTCTCCATACAACTGAGCACACTGCTCCTTGCACAGCAAAGCAGTTGTTTGCCTTTGGGCTGCAGCTGCACTTCAGGCCAAAGTCTTAGCTGAGCTCTCAAGAAATGATGCCCACCTCCTTTTCTGGAGCYGCTATATTCAGTTCAAACACTGGATGTAAGAGCCACTATTTCTGCCTTCCTCCCTCCCCCATGCATGTTACTTTGCACCTCTGTCATAAAACAATACTATTTGTAACAGGATCACAATCCCCCTGGCCTCCCCATGCATGGCAGTTAATACTATTACCATGGTTGAGTAGCGTAACAGTATCCAACATGTTGCCCCACAGCATTTTTATACTGAAGTGTGAATTCCTGGCTTCATTGAAATCCTAACAGAATAAAACCTATTTTCAGGATTTTGTCCCTAATGTTATTCCTAACATCATTTTAAAAATCACAGCCATTCAAAGAAATGGATTCAGTGAAGTTCCACTCATCTAAATTACTTTACACGGGCACGAAATCAGTGCAAAATAGTAATAGATGAGGTTAAAAATATTCAGTGCTTATTGTTGACCTTTTTTTGAACATTTTCAAATGTTTTGCAGTTTTTAATAGGGTGGGTCAGGATTTTCATTTTCCCCCCTGAGAATAATGCCACATAAATAACAATAGATCCAACTCATTTCCCCCCCCCCAACCAAAAACAAAACTGAAATCTTTTCTTCCCATAAACTCTAACAGAGAAAAACATCCTGATTGACAAATGATTTTCCAATCCTTTCATCAAGTGAAATCTGGCTCTCAAGGCTAAGATTCAAGACACTGACTCGTTTTTTTGAAGGAGCCTGTCCAACAAGAGATCTTTGACAGGCTTGAAACACTGCAGCAACCTTTAATTTAGAGAAATTATTTCCAGTAGGGAAAGCGGCTGGTCATGTGCAGGACTCAAATTAAGATCAACAGCAACAAAAAAAAACCCTGAAATCAGGATGCGTACTATCCAGACTTGGCTCAGCTCTGAAGTTGATTTGTGCCTTACCAGCAACTGTTCAAATAAGGAACTGCCCCGAGGAAATATGTATACAAATGCCCGGGCATTTTTTTTCTTCTGTCTTTGCTTCTCRCCTAAAACCCTAAAGCAACTATTTGCCCTGTGGTGGGTGATTATAATAATTATTGGAAAATGACTGAAGCGTGATCAGGCAGGGAGAACAATAATTGAAATATTGACAGGTGGTTGCTTTGTGCCAAACATGAAATTTTAAGATGAACTGCTTTCTGAAGGACTCACAGCTAGGATGCTTCTGATAAACTCTTTAATTAACTGTGGTATATATTTTACTACAGCATCTACAGACAGACCATAGCAAGTTTTTCTAGAAGAAGCTGAATCTCACACAAGTCATTTTCTGCTGAGGAATGCTTTACTACATATATTTTTCTATCAGTTTTGCCTGATTGTTTCATCTTCTGTTTTAGATATAAGCACATGTGTATGATAAAAGAAGGTTTGCCTATGATCTCTGATTATTAAATATAACTCACATATTATCTTATCACAATTGGGTGATATTCAAGTAATTACATCATGAAGAGACAAGTAGGAAGGACAGGTTTTAGTACTCAGACAACTGTGCCAATGATAAGAAGATGACTAATTTTTAAGGATTCTGTGAGTTTATTTGAGGATGGAATGTAATTTCTAGTCTATACAGCAGATGTGAATTATTAAGAAATTAATAATCAGTATATTTCTGTTCAAATATTGCTTGTAATAGAATAAAATAAAAAGACTATTCCCAGGATACTAACAAATATATATTCCTAAAAACCTCCTGGTAGGTAAAAATATTTCTGAAAGGATGATAAAATCAAACAGCTTCCTGAGGCTTTTGCTTCTCATTAAGGGTCATTTCATTAATTATTTTCTAAGAATTGTACAAAAGATTTAAACACCCAAACTTGCAAAAATTTCCACATATTTAACTTTATTTCAAGCACAAGATCTGAGGCATAAACTGTATATCATTTTGGACCTTATAAACAATGTATGCACTTTTCAGTCACCTGGTGAAGTGGTACCCATTTCTCTGTCAGCAGAAAACATATCACTCAAAAAAAGGCACACAAAAAGGATGGGACAAGAAACTGCAGCTCAGTTCACACAGGTAAGCAGTTTTTACAAACATATATTCAGTGAATGAGGCTCCTGTATCAACTGAAACACTTTTGTTGTTGCAACTGATGTTTCTGAGCGAGCTGTTTGTTTATAATTTAAGGATATTGATCTTCGGTAAATATTGCAAGTAATTGAAATATGTTTTTAACCATCTGCATAACTTCTGCCAGTTCCAGAATTAACTAAGCAATTTGGAAGCATCTCTGCAGCAACATTTATTGTTGTTTTATTATGTTTTCATTTCTAACAAGCAACTTATTATTAACACTGTTAACAAACTGCAGTTTCTTTACTAAAACCTTGGAAACAGCACGAGTTGTATCCGTGTGCGCTTCCTGCAGAGCGCACGCACACAGCCTCCCTGATTTCTCCAGTGGCCCAAAGGGGCATGGCCAGTGGGTCCTGCCCCATTATCCTGCCCCAAAATCCCTGCTGTTTTTGCTTCATTTGTGCCCTGAGCGAAGCTGCTCTCTGCCTGCCTCCTCCAAGGACTGCATTTACCAGGACGTGCTCTCGGCTGCTATGGGTTGGTGCATCTTGGCTGATTTCAAGGGAGCGGGGTGTGAGTTAGGCTAGCTGAGGATCTGAACCATGAACTAAATTTAAATGCGCTCTGTGACTCCTCGTGTCAAAACCAAGTAAATGGCTCGTGCGCTGCAGAGCTCCCCTGGAAACGGACGGGAAAAGAAAATCGTCCTCATGACTGCCCTCCTCTTGCCACTCCGGAGGTCCTCATGCAAACACCACAGCTCACGCAAAACCGGGGGTCCTCACGCAAAACATGTATGAGAACCAGAGCCACCACCGCAGACCATCCCCTCGGCACCCCCATGGACATGTCATGGCTGTGGGACRGCACAGGATGGGGACCCCAACACCGCCTTCCCACAGCTTTAGTGTATTCCCCGAAAAATATAGTGCTGGGATAGTGAAAGTCTTTATAAATTCCAGAGAAATTTGAAGGGTGATTTCAACCAAAAAAATCCCATGCACACATACCCCAAAAGAAGGGGTAGAACAATTCAGAAAAGCCAAACCTGATGGGACATTCCTTTTAGGAAATGCTTTGGCTTTCTGAAATAAAATGTCATTTTGAAATTTTAATTGATGTAATTCATTATTTCTTATCACATGGATAAAAATATCTGCCCAGAAAACGCTTCACTTTGGGGAGAATTAAATCATTTGGATCCAAAGTACATCCTTTTGTTGAAGAGCAAAATTTTTTTGAGTTGACTTGGGAAAAAAAAAAGGACTTTTAAAAATTTTGTAAATCCTGCCTCCAGACGGAAAAGCTGGTTATTTGTGCATCCCAGCATGGGGTGGGAGGACTGAAATATTCCCATTATTTTGTATCGTGCCGCATGGAGCATGTTTTGCATAACTCGACACAGGAGAGGCTGTGCTGTCCCTCACCTCTACCTCTTCTTCATCGCAGCTGCCATCCACCATTCCCGCACACAGCACAGTTGTGCCTCTTTGCAAGCYTCTATCTGTACCTAGCGAGTTGCAGCCGAATTTCCTTGTAGTTACCTGAGGGTTTTTCCTGTTTAAAAATAAAATTCAATCATCAACTTTTTTTTTTTTAACCTTCTTTCCGTCCTTCTCATCCTCTCAAGTATTTGACTGGAAAAACACGTGGGGAAACAAAACAGGTTTGCTGAAGTTCAGTCAATCCCTTGTCTATTTGTTTTTCTTATCTGTTTTGGTGCCAGACCCTGCAAAGAATATCCTCAGGAAAATTAATAATGTAAATCATTAAAACAGACAGGCCAGTGTTTTAAAGCCAGTGTGTCTCTAGAGAGGCACTTTTGATCACATTTATTCCAGCTGATCACTAGTTTTCAGAGGGGCTGCATCTTTGATTTAACAACAGATGCAGAAGCATAGAATATTTGTTTGAGTAGCTAACTTTAGTCAACACGCAGCTGAAACTTTTGGCTTCAGTGCCTTGATGGCAACCTTTTTAGTGGAGAGAACATGTCTTATGCTATAAAGTAAATGCTCAATTTCTTCTCCAAACAGCTGACTGGCCTTGGCTCCCATTCAAGGGTACTCAGCAATTCACACTACCACGGTATCTTTCTCTCAAGTGTTTTGAAAATATATGGTGCTAAGTAAGAAGACCAAACAAGATGATGACTATGGTGAATGTGGTCTTTTAACATGGAACAAATTATATCACTGCATAATTGAACCACCAGACCCAAAAGTGCCTATTAACTGTACCAATAAATGGTATAGAGAGCTCTAATTTTCCATTTAATGTGCACAGGTCAGAGTCCAGAGTTATGGAAAAAATGAAAGATTTCCAAATAATATAGAATGAAGAGGACAGGAATTATGACATTCTGAAATACAATCTCTTTACAGATTAGATTCTGTAAAGAAAGTTAAACATGTTAGAAAATGAATTTAATAAAGACATCCAGAAAAAAAAATTCCAGTACTAAATTGAGCTCCTTGTGTCCACTCTGGAGGAAGTCCCACTGAGCTTCAGGGATCAGTTAGACCTGGGTCCAACCCGAAAACTGGATATGGATATAAAAGTTGGTCCTACTTCATACTGCTGTGAAAGTGGGGGACTCATAGTCACTTCATAGATGTTGTCTCTTTATGACCAGGTGGATATTTCTTTTTAATCTATTTATCTATCTAAAGTAAAATCTGTACTTAACAAAAAGGCAGGACATCACTGATGGAAATGATTTTGATCAATGCTTATTTGAACAGTCCTAACAACAACGTTTTTTCTAAATCAGTGGTTTGCAGAGTTGCAATTGAGGCAGACATAGATAGCCCTAATCTAAGCAGGAATAGGGAGGGGAAACCTCCCAAATTGCAGCCTGTGACCTGCAATCCACCACACCAGCCTTGCTGCAGGGAGAATGATGCACCAGGGTGTGGCCAGGGGAAGATGAGCCTCTCCCATCCTTTCCTACCCATGTCCCTCCCTGTCCCTAAATCCAGGAAATCAGGACCTGACCAATTCCAATTTTTCCATTCCTAAAAACTGGGTTATATCACAGTTACCTGCTGACACCTAAAATATTACCTTCTGCAGCACTTTATTAATATAGCAGGGGTCAGATCATCATGCTCAGTAGTTTTTAAAATGACCAGAGAAAACTGTTAGGTTAATGACTTTGGTGCTGTTTTGCACCATTCAGCTCTGCTGGACTAGACCTTGTGGCCACTAGCACATCTGCTTTGTTTCTCTATTTGTGGAATTGCCTCTGGTCTTTGTGTAATCATCTGATTCACTGGTGTCTCAGGAGCTGCTGAAAAATGCATTCTCTGTACCTAGGAAGAACCTGTATAAATATTCTCAATAAATAAATAACAGTTGTCATTTTCAAAATATGACAATCTCCAGTTGCCTGTGCCTAAATTGAATGACATGTCATTTATCCTAATAGATGTGAATGCATGTATAGTACATATGAGTGAGTCACCTAATTCTTATTCACCTCAGCCTTGGTCTCAGTTGGGGGCAAGTGCCTCTAACAGGGTTTGGATGGATCAAATCACAAGCAGAAAAATCTTGGTCAATTATAGACGCCTAAGGCTAAAAGGGAGGTGTCTTTTTCTCTTCTTTTTTTTTTTTAATCTCCCAGAACACAGAATGTCCCTCCTATCCATAGGCTTACTGAAGGAGCAAGTCAATCTCCAATCTGTGGAATTTCTGGGAATATCTCTTCCCCCTGTAATTTAACATGACTCAATTCTCCATCCTGATAATACAAGCGGTGAGAAAAGCTCCTAATCCTATTGGCATACCCTCTTGTCAGCACCTCTTTATTTCACTGCCTTAAAGGCTCAACATGTTTTGATTTACAATAAGCACTAAGATAACTGCAGGTGCCCTCTCTAAAAGCAAGGTTAACTCACCTGAGATGCATTCTTTTATTGCAAACAAAAGCAACACATGAGCAGGAAACACAATTAATACAGGTGCTTCCCTGAAACTTAGCAAATGCCATTTGTCTTGAAATGACATAAATCCCCATTATATAAACAGGCCCCCGAGGCTTGATTTGTATTATTTCTGGAGAGGAAGGATTTAAGCAAAAGATAAATGGTATGGTGATGGGGGCAGGTGGGGGGAAGAAATTCTTGTTCTTACAAGGTATTTATTTGACAGTAAAACCACTGTGCTATTTTGTGATTGTATTTAAAAATATGCAAATGACTTAATAGAACCAAAAAAGACTTGCTCTAGATGGGATTTCCAAGTTAACTGATCTTTTGCTGATGATAAGCAATATCCTGTGTATTTGTAATATACCACTGAAGCGTTTATCCTAACATATAAAGCTCCTAATGGTTTGAGGTTTAGCCATATTAGGGTTGTATCCTTCTGGGTGTGAAGTGTTGTCAGGTGCTGAGTGCCTTGGATTGCTACTGCAGCTAAAAGGAGTTTTTTGCCACCTCCTCTGAGGGGGACTTGGGGGTGTCTGGGTCCTGTGTTGGACCTCTGCAGTGCTAGGTGCAGCTCTTGCTGAGGTGGGCTGTGCTGGTGGGTCCCCAGGTACTGGCTTGTTGTCTGCTGAGATGGGTGCTGTCCCTGGGGAGCTGGAGCTTGAGCAGGGGACACTTGGGAGCTGTGGTGAGCCTATGCCAGCTGCTGCAGAGCAAGCTGGCCCTTTCTGGAGGGTTGGCTTGTTGTTTTGGCATATGACTTCTTTCTGCAGACAGGACTGAAAAGCCATGCCAAAATGAGTGGGCCTCACTTCTCTCAGGGAAAAAACATTGAATATCTTCAGTAATTGCTCCATTGTGAGGAACTGGAGAATAGGGTACCTCCTGGACAAAAGGTAATATGGTTATTGTGCTTGCAGCTGGCACCACACTGCTATGTTCATGTGCATGCTAAAAATTCATAGACAAGGAATCACATGGTGGGGGGGTGTTAGCCCAGTAGATGAGGTACTACTGTCAAAATAAACTGGTTCCCTTTCCAGCTCCACTGCTACCTTACTGAGCAATCTTAGAAACCCCATCACCACCTTTTGGTGACTATGCCCCTCTTTCCTTTTCTATCTTATTTAAACTAGTTTTTCACTACAGGTAGACTGAGGGGTGGGGGGGCAGTTATTTTAGACCCAATAGCTATTTTTGTGCTATGGACAACAGTCTTTATTACATGACTTTCTGAGAAATACAATAGCTTTCTTAAGACTGTTTGTTTGTTTTTGCCATTAACAGTATGAAGCATGGTTTATAAAGCAGTAGGAAGGAGGGGTCAGGCTATCACATCTGCTTAAGTCTAAGAAGCAAGTTCAAAATGGTATTTGTACTATAATGTTTTTTACTTGTTTTCTTTATAATTCACACATAACTGCTTAAAAATATAATGCAAAATCCCCTAAAACAAAAAAAGGGGGGAAAATAAATTGTAACACTTAATAGGATCATCAGACAAACAACTGCAATTATGTTGACAAGTATATTGCACTGTTTCAGATATTCAGCTGTATCATCACCAAATCCTGTATCCTGTCTTTCTCCACCAAAAAGCTATGCTTTGTCTGAGCTCTTAACAACAGAGGCCCTGATTTTGTAGCCAGTCCTGCTTGGCTGGATTTCTGCAGCCTCATGGAAAATATTGCCTTTAGGTTAACTACGAGCCCACCAGGAGTCAATGCACAGAAAGCCAGCTATACTAGCCAGGCCAAAGCTGAAGTATTGAGTTGGGGTGGTTTCTTTTCATTTTCCTATGTATTTACTAAGCTGATAAGTCCAGCCTCAAGAAAGGGATAAAGCTTTGCTATCTCCCTCTACCCCTCATGCTTGAATTCATTGCACATCCCAAATGTTCTCCATTGTCCACTGGATCTTTAGGTGTCAGAAAAATCAGGGGAAAGGGACTGATCCTGCAAAAAGCAGGATTTAGTCAGATAGCTATAGCAAAATTTATCAGCCCCAATCTGCAGACACAACTTGCTCCCCGAGTGACAAGTTGACATGGTTGTATGCTCAATTAAACCTGCTCTTCCTTTTTTAACAAGTACTTTACTAAATTATGTGAGAGTTTTCTCATACACTTTGGCATCTTCAATTTAATTTAGTCAAACTTTGGTTGCGAACTTGGTTATTTGGAGAGGAAAGACTAACACAGCTTATTTGACAGATATTGAAGTCAAATAAAAATTGCTTTAGCGGTTTTTCCATTTTATAGAAAATGTACAGCTTCCCTGGAAAACAATTCTAAAATGTGTGATCTGTAAGCAAAGTACAAAAGTTGTACTTTCCTGAAGTCTCAAGAACTAGCTATTCTAGTTGATGTCAGCTGGAAATGGAGAACCATTAACAGAATCTAGTCCTGATACTCTGCAAAACTTGTATTGAAAGCTTCACCAACTGCTCAACCCTATACTCGGATGGCAGGTCCAGTAGTCTTGTTTTAGGACTCTTTTCTTACAATTAGACCCCCATGAGCAGACCCTTTTCTCTGTGTGGAATCCCACTGATGTCATCGAAGGATCTGGGTCTAAAAAAAGAGGTAAGTAATGATTTGCCAAAATTATATTCTGAACAGGCTGACAGGCCTGTGGATGTAAGTTTTATTAGGAAAATGGAACACTTCTATAACAAAAGCTCTATCTACCGAATTTTTTTAGGGGTTTTTGTCAGATAAATGAAAGAGAACATAACACAGGAGAAGCAGCAGGTTTCTCCTGGTACTGCTATTTCTTTCTAGGGTATTCATAACTCCTCCTTTAATGGAAGGAAGAGTCAAGCAAGCATCTCTGTGTCCAAAATTCATTTCAAATCCTCTATTAAATGGGGTTCCTTTCCAAGGAATAAAAGGTGCCTGAGGCTCTTTCAGAAAATGATGGTCATACTCATTTTTTCAAAGCCTGAATCTTTCAAGTAAAGGAATTAATGATCTTCCACACACAGGACTTCCTGAGAAGAGCTATGGGTTGATAGCCTATCTGCACTTCTCACCACCACAAATAGCTGCCGAGGGGCATGTTATTATAGCAGTTGTACCCATCATGGGTTGGAGTGCCATCTTGACATGGCTTAGTCTCTGAAACTTGAGGTTCTAACTTTGCTGTTTCATGAAGCAATTTTACTTGCAAAAGGTCAGAGTTTGCTGTAATTCAGGAAGCCACTGTGAAGCATTGGGGCCTGGGATGCAAAATTCTGAACTGAAAGGCCAACGTAGGAACAGTACTATTGAACTAAAGCAATTCGGATGTTTTGGCCTTTACTGTAAGAATTGGTCATGTTCCCTATTCTTCCAACTGCACCTGAGATGAGAAGACAAATCACATTGTTCATCGGCATTTCTTTGGTCTAAATTGAATTTTAATCAGAAGTAGCTGACAGCAGCAAACAACAATGGGTGGAACTAAACTACGAAGTGATAAAAATATCCTAAGTGATGAGCACAGGAATGGGAATTGATTGCAGTGTCTGAGTATATTGTGCCCTTAAGAGGATGCAAGAGCAGCCAAATCTGCTCCAATACAAACAGCTCAGGGCATGATTCTAACTGAAAGACACAAATATCATCCCAGTCCAGGGGAATAGAAAGGCTTGTAGGTAGATTTTGTTCTTGGCAGGGAAGCTGATGGGCACACAGATATCTGTACTCCTGGCCTTTCTCACAGGGGCCTGCACCCAGAGGAAGCCTCTCTGGGGGGGTGTTGCCCATACATCAGCTGAAGGGCAGTGCTACTTGGCTGCAATGAGGATGGGAAGTCTGGGGCTTTATTTGGCAGACTGAACTGTGCTCTCCTTTGTGCTTGCTTGCAGAGTACAGCCTGAAGTTGCTACAGCATGCTCTGGGCTGGGCTGGTGGCTGGCAGTGGCTACCATATGAAAAGTCCCATACCATGAGAAAAGAATAACTGGCACTGGTAGCAGCAGGCAGCAACAGCCATCAGAAATGCAATGAATATTAGGTGCAAGTCAGACCATGGTACCTGATATGTCTTATTCACCTTTTTCTGGGAAGCGGGGTGTTGTCTTAGGGGTCACTTAGGGCCCATATTCTGTTTTAAGACTACATTTCCTGGCACCTTATACTGCCTAAGACAGACTTGCTATCCCTTTTCTATTTCTGGCCACATGATCCTGTCCTCACCCTTTGCAAGTGGGTAGTGTTTGGCTGGCTCAGGTGCCTGGACCCACTTTCACATGAGCATACCGGCAGTTGAGCCAGCGCGAAGAGGGAAGAAGGGATTTGTTGCTGGAGGTAGGGGAAGATACACCACTCAGTAATGTGTGACATATCCACCATCTGTGTGAAGACAAAAAAAAAAAAAAAACTGCCAGAGAAAACAGTTGGGAGTCCAGCAGGACCCTTCTTCAGTTGTTGGTATGGTTTGCAGCCACTGGCTTTAAATGATATAAAGATTTTTCTATCTCTTGGTAGCTCTTCCTAGGAAGTACTATCAAAGCCTCTGGGTTCATAAGAAATAGGAGGAGAGGAAGACTTCCTTCCAGAAAGCTTAGCAGCAGAAGAGACCTTCAGCAGAAAGGCCAGGCTTTTCAGTAGGGTCATAGAGTAGGACCTTCAAGGTCATGAAGTAAAAACACTAGAATGTCACTAACATTTACAAAACTCTACAGTGAATCAGAAGCTGGAAGCAGAGCAACTTCCTGCCACAAGTGATAGAAAGGACTTTGTCTCCTAAGCGGAGGAGCACAAGAGTGCTCATGGTTGGCTCCAGTGGAAAATCTTGACCCAAAGAGTGACATCTGTTGTGTGGGATCTACCACATGGGATGCTCATATCCTTTTCCAAAAATTCATATATACTTTTACTAATTCTACGTTGGAGGATTTAGACTCAAGATACCCAAATCCTCAGCAAGTAATACTGCATTTAGAGAGCGCTGCATTCATGATGTGGAACTAGAGAATTAGGACATTTCCAGAGGGAAGCGCATATCTGGATACTGAAAGAGGACTGCAAATTCTGAATTTGGGAAGGGGAAAGAGATGTATGTTCTGGATGGAACACTGAAAGGACAACAGTGAATGAAGAGAGGGAGAGCCAAAGAAAAACAGGGTTGCAGACAAGGCATTTAGCAGATGGGTCTAATGGTACAACTTAGGCATGATATGAAACTTACCTACCAAATGTTTGTGAAGAAATTAGGATGAGAAGCACTATTATGTCAATATAAAATGCATTTTGCATTTTCAAAAGCATTCTACTATTTTTGGATATGATTTTTCAGATGTGCCTGATTCCCAGCTAGTATTGCTCTCAGTCAAGTCAAAAGGAGTTTTACTGTAAAAGCTTGATACTTTTGAAAATCACAGCTAATAATCTTTCAAAAGTTATAAGGGAAGTTATAAGTCTAGGGTAATGTGATACCTGCAACACAAATTGAAAAAATTAGATATAAATGCTCTACATGCAGATAGACACAAATACACATTTGCAAACAAAGAGACGGGTGTTACCAGTTGCTGGTGCTATTGAGCTACTGTGGTAGATTTGGCATTCCTATCTCATTCTTGCTTGAAAGTCCAATTGTGCTTGCAATTGTTGTTCTTAATATTTAGCAGAGCACAAAAGTAATACTGTTCTCCATGTTGTTATACTAATAGATGTTTCTTATATGGGAGATAAACACACTTCTTTCTAAACACTGTCTTCTCGTCTCCTCTTCTCTTTGTCTATAAGGCAAAATGTATATTAAAAACATTTGTCCCCTAGTTCCTCTAGTTTAAAAACCACTTACTGTGACAGACCTTCTATTCTGCTTTGATTCCTGTGCCAACATTGTGTCGTACACTGCAGGAGCAGAAAATACACAGCAACCTCCTGCTGTAGATATTTCTAGAATGGTAGGATTTCCCAAGAGTGCAGAAAGAGCCTCGTGGGTTCCCACCTGGCCGTTCCTGGTAGAACATGGCTGTGGGCTGGGGTGCCCCAGCCACCATCTGACTGTTCTCAACCAAGTGGGGCCAGGCTGGAGCTATGGGGAAGCACAAACCTCTGCTCTTGCTATTCACAGCTATGCTGAGGTACATTTTCTCAAATGTGAATATGGACTTTTTTCCTGAAAATTAGAAGAATGGTGTTTTGGACCCCAAAATCAAATCCACAGAACTGCTCTATTGCATGCTTACAATATGCCCTCAGCCATTGCTGAGCAGGCACGAAGGTGAGGGGCACTATCCTGCCCCTGTGCCTGTGAGTATTCCTAGCGCAAGAGAGGAAAATGCCTGGAAAGAAAAAAGGGTGGAAATGATCATAAAATAAAGGAGAAGGGAAATTCCAGTCATCTCAGTAGTCATCTTGCTCCCTGCAGCCTGCTGAAATGTCTCCACAGAGCTGGTGCACACAGTGGGGAAAGGGCAGGGGGTGGGAGGGGAGGCAAGTCACAGTGCACCTGCGTGCATGTGGGTGCAGAGCGACTGCTCTGTGTAGGATGCGCTGCAGGTAGGGTGCCCTGCGCATAGGGCATGCCACCTTCACCGGTGGCACAGGCAGCTGTCCTCCTCTCAGAACAGGCGCTTCGGAAATGACATGAGGTGAACAGTAGTGATGGGGAAAATAACCAAATGAGAGCAGGGCTTCCAGGGTAGCAGTACTGTAAAGGCATGGGGGAAAGATGATGTGAGAAGGGAAGGGATGGCCTGTCTTCCAGGAGAGCACTGGCCCTGCAAGGATGGAGCATGATTTCTTCACAGACCCCCTGGTCACACTGGGATTGCAAAGCAAAGCTCTCTGCTTGCCTTAAAATGTATTGGGAATTTTGAAGCTCAATGCAATTGTCTTCCCAATAAGCTCTCTTTCACAGGTGGGATGCACTCAGGATATAGCTGCTACCAAATTTACAGTGTCTTTGGCAAATGTTAGTGGTTAGGCACCAAGATGATAAATATTATATGAAAAAGACTCTTAAGACAAACAGATAAGTAGAATGTATCCTGAATTCAGAGCATGCAGAGAAAGAGAGGAAAGAGGTAGTAGCTAGCTAGCACTATTTTCATAATTATAAGTAAATAGGCTTTTAGCATCAGCAAAGCCCCCATAATCTAATACTAGTAATCTAATCAAGGAGCTTGTGAAAAACAGATTCTATATCCATACGATGATGTGATGACCTATAAAATGATGATAGATGTTCCTAGCTGGCAACTGTAAATAGGAGAGAAAAACAGGTTTGTTGTGTGCATTATCTGAAAATGTAAATAACATAGTTGTATGCTGATCTGTCAGTAGAACTCCTGACTTCCAGTTTTTAAATCTGCAAATCAGTTGGCTGGAAATATATAAACTAGGAAATCAAAAGACATTATAAAAAATGCAAACCTTTTAAAACATTGTTGCTGAAGGGCTATAGTAACAGCAACAGTTGCTCTCCCACCTATTTTCTGAACAACAGCTAATACCAGCAAAAAAAAAATTTGCACCATAGCTAGCAGAAATCAGCCTACCTTGCATGTCTGAGGGAAACCAAGACTGACAGAAATGAAGGATCAGCATCTCAGTCTTTACCATCTTTCACCAAAAAGGAAGGATACCTTTTGACCTGGTCTTCATAAGATAAATATGTTTTAATATGATACACTAAATGTATCATTGCTATTACCAAGATAAGATATACCAGTTTGTATATGTTTCTGTCTCATACAGCAAGTGGTTGTTATACTGCCTCGTGCATTATTCTAAGATCCCAGATATCGCAATGATATGTAACGAGGAAACTATTAATGAATTGCCTCCACAGAGATTTCAAAAAATGAAGTAACATATTGAAACAATAAAGGAAAATAAATCATAGGATTACAGACTTACCTCAAAATCAGATGGGGTTCAGATTAAGTAAGGATGAATTTCATCCACTGTGAACTGTATAAGGAAGAACTGCAGGGCTTGCTTCTTTTAAGTATTGAGGGCAAATTTAGAAGTACGGAATATTTCAGTGTTTGTGTTAAATCCTCTTCATTTATGTACTTCACAGACACACTCTTTCTATCTTTTGCTTGCTCAAAAAAAAAAAAAAAGAAACTTTAAATTTAGGAAGAAATCCCTGCTATCCAGCACCATGCAATTAGCATACATGAATAAGAAATGAGTTCTTGCTGCTCTGGACTGTTGTTAATCCATACTGATGGTGTAGAAAACATGACATCAACTGTAAAAATCCATGACCATTCCTTAAAATATTCAAATGATGTGCCTGGTCCTGTACTCATTCTGCATCTCATATTCTCATTGACTTTGTGGGTGCCTGGAATGTACAAGGAATGCAGGATTAGGGACATGCGTACGTATGGTATGCTTACCTTGACAGTGAAAGCAGTTTTAGATTCTGTCTGAAGTTTTCTGAGGCAAATATCCAGGTCAAAGTAACTAAAAAAATACACACAAATTTTCTACAGCTGCTATTTGTTCTGGGCCAGATGCCACCATGAGCTGGATGGGGCTCTGTTTTGCTGCTGCTGAAGTGGTATGTGCACACTGCATCATGCAGTGCTAGAGGAGCGTGGAGCTAACCACCCCTTGAGCTCCCTCACTAAACCCRTACCTGTTTGTTCTTTTAACTTTTCTTAGTTTTTACAACCTTTATGCAAACTTGTCTCTATTTGATCCCTTGCAAAGGTCAGAGGAAAAAAAATCATGAATCTGATACACTCTGCATGCTGATTGAGACACTGAGCAATTCCATATTTTCTGGAAGTTCTTAAGAATTAGTGCTGAGAAAGTGCCTTGCGAATTGCTGAGTAAAAAGACTCTCAGCAGCCATCTGAACTGGTGTACATTAGAGCAGCCCTGAGGCTGCTCTTGATTGTAGTCAAAGCCAGAATTAGTGCCTCTAGCACTAGAGATTGAAGTAGCATAAGAGACTGAAATCACTTTTACTTTCACCATTCCTCACCCTTTTTTGTCATCTTCTATGCAGAGAGGAGCAGCCTCTTTCAAGCCAACAAATTGTCTCTGTCTTAGACTCCATTAAAAAATACATATAAAAATAACATAATCATAAGAAGATGTGCCTTTGAGTTCAAAATTGTCTGTGAGAAAATACACAGCTGAATACTTTTAGAGTCTCCAAAGAAATGTATCTATCTACCTAATGTCAGAATGCCATGGCGTGGGCTGGCTCAGAGGCATTCTTTTAAAGCCCATTTACTTAAATTGTGGTTCACAGATTGTTGACCTTCTCGACTTTAATGACATCTTCTGAACCACCATTATTGATAGGGGAAGTGTGTGAGCCATTTCTCAACCAACAAATAAAGGTTCAAAAGTTTAGAGCACAAGCTAGCCCTTTACTTTTAAGACCAATCTTCTAACCCAAAAGTCAAAGCCATTAGTCCATTTTAGGATTTACAGGCTGTGAAATGTCATTCTAAAAAGAACATCCATTTTTGAGTTACTGGGGTACAAAAGCTGTCTTACAAAGGTATCACAGTACCATTGATAATAGCTTTGGCAAAGACCTTTCAGGTCATCTAGTCCAAACCCTGGTAAGGAACGGTTATACTAACCCTTTGTATTAGCCTTGTTTTGAACACCTTAAAAATGATGCAACTGCATGATCAGAGGGTTTTTTCCAGCACCTATTTCCTTTTCCTGTAATCCCCCAAACCTAACTTTTCCTTTCTTTAGCATTAGGCCTCTAGTCTCTTTTTATTAACTTCAGCAGCACAAAATATTTCTTTCCTGAAACTTTCTAGGATTTTTTTTTTTTTATCCTAGATGAGTGAAAGGTCTAGTTTGGAAGTCCAGCTGGTGAACTGACAGGTTACTCAACCTTTATAATGTTTTCATTTGCTTATTGTTTTGCCAAAATTAAACTATTTGCGCTGGCATTTTTCTGTCTTTATATGATTTCTTTGCAGGAGATTGGGGTGGAACTTAAGCCAAAGGATCCAACAGTTTCCAAAATCAACAATAGGAAGAAACATGATATTAAGATATGTGGGTAGAATTTTTTGGCAGAGGGATCTTAAAATATGGGAGGGACTTCCTTTTGTGGAAAGATATGCTTTTTCATCTGCAAAGAAACCTGTTCAATGTAGTACAGTGGAAGACCTGCAGGGTGAAAGGGGTAGGTTGGGATAAGCAATCTGTCAAGTCAGTATGAACCAAACAAGAAAACTGGCATTCTTTGGGCCATGAGACCTGTCTGGGAGATGGAGCAAAGTGCTATGCCACTTGGCATCAGGAAAAGCTGAGGTTGGTAGTTTCCACTAAGTTTGGTGGGATACCGGACTGTCTCAGACAACCTGCTGCAGGACAGCAAAAGGAAAATATCAAAGCATTTCAAGGCCAAACGTAAAATCCCTAACTAGGATCTTAATTTTTAATGGATTTTTTTGTATGTGTGTAGCCTAGTGAATAAAGTATATTGATTGCAAATCCTCATTTGATTATACTTTAGAATAATTAATTGTCTTTCTTCTATTGTCGCACCTACCAAGCAACTAATTCATACTGATTTCCAGCTGGAATCTCAGATGAATGTATTTTCTCATGATGTTTGGTGTTTCTGCTGCTTCTTATGCATCAGGCCACGAAGTGGAGAACTGCCAAGTTTAAACCTATTGAAGAATAGGAAAGAGAGTCTGGAGGGATGGATTAAGAGCTGTCCATACACAGAGTGTATGTATGTCTCTACATGTAAAGTCACTTACTAGTTCTTATCTGAGAGATCTTGTGTCTTACTTCCCTTCAAGTTCCCCTGGAGCTCAATCTCATATATAACCCATAGAAACTGAGAAAGGGAGGCAGGTTTCTTTTGAATTACATTTGACTATTTCCTTGTTGCTACGACAACCCACAGAAAGTACATCAATACCTATATAATCAAACATCACAGGCCTAGTGACAAAAGATGACACATGATTCTCCAGCTCGCAGAGTACATGCTGGCAATGCTACTTCGCTCCTTCCACTGTAGGAGAAAAATGCATAGGCAGATCACCTTGTTCAGAGCTGCGAAACATTAATATGTGGTAGATGAAATTGCTAACTCCTTGCACTGTGGGTTGCTAACATCAAAATGCCTTCATGAGGTTTTGTTTTCTTCAGTTTCTACCCAAACTTTAGATGAAGTATATGTAAAATAAGTCATTCTTTCATTAAATTACTTGGCTCCTTCACTGAGCTAGCATATCCTTATGTCCTCAATGTTATCAATTTCTTTCTTTTTTTAAAACATATGTGAAATTGATTGAATTATTTTTTCAAACTCTTAAAAAGTTTCTGCCTAAATGAGGTATCATTATTAAATATTGCATTCTCTGCTTTGTGAGCTTGGCTCTATTTATGAAGCAAAAGCAGAGCCTACCTCTCTATTTCTTGGTATAATGAAAGATCAAAGCAACATAGAAGCTATGTCACATAGTGCGTTTTCTCATGGTATACGTTATTCATTTTTTTCTTCTCAGTAGAGCTCTGTCATTCTAACTCATGGGAGGGAGTGATAGCTTCTCCCTCCCTACTAGGGTGGGAATGGTTGTTGTATCAGGCAACGGGTTAGTTTATACTACCCAGCCTTTGTCAGGTGAAGTTTGTCAAATGTAATGGATGGGGCAGCTACAGAGGTATGTGATCCTGAGTCTGTTGGATAATTTGTCGTGCATGCATGATGCAAACCAGGGAAATGACAGCCTCTTTAGTTATAATAGGATATCAGCCTCTAATTTTAGCCACTCAGCAATATTTCTGAAGGCAAATGATTGCTTTGAAAGGCCTTTGTGCTTTTTCCTCAGTCATTCCAAAGTTATATATTTTTAACTTGGAACATTTTGGCACCTTCTTGTCCACCAGCATGATTGGATTTCTCACATTTTATGATTCCTATACTGGAAACATTTGTTTCTGTCATTATTTGCAAAATAGAAGTTACAAAAGCAAAATAAATAACTCATGAGCAAGCATACCTGCCATGTGTAAGAATAAACTGTTTATTTGTGAGCAGAAGAGTTCAGGAGGTACAAAAGTTGAAACAAATGAGTGCAGAGGACACTGAAACCAGGCTAGATTTGTGGCTATTTCTACTAGGCCAACAAAAGGTTAGGGAGAAAAAGCAGGAGAAATGGGCTTGAAGTGCTGATCTTCTGCTTACAGATCTTCTGCTTACAGATCTTGCGTCTTGGAAGCAATCTGAGGCAGGTATAGCATGTTACATTTGTGTACACAGTCTGAGTACATACAATGTGTAGAACGTCCCCACTCATTGTATAAACAATTGTCGGGGCACTACCATAATACAGCTGACCACACTAATATTCATTATTAATGAAAAGCAGTAAGTAATATCTCCTATCTCTTCATAAAGGGGAGAGAGGAGAGGAAGAGAGAGAGGGAGAGAAGGAGAATGGAGGTGGAAGATGTCCTCTTTTCAATAAATATTGCAATAATACCAAATTAGCTACATTGTTTTGGATCCCAGCTTTCACTGACCTATTATGTTTGGTAAAATTTGCATAATGTTGGTCTGCATGGGCAGTTTTGTCTCTTCTGTTGTCCATCGATGCCACTAAAAGAAAAAGAATTTAACTGTAGAGACATTGAGCGCCCGGCCATTTCAAAACGTGGGGAGAGGGCTCAGCACTTTCCAGATTTTGGTACAGAATTTGAACTGGAGTTTGAATGGTGCAGTTCTCCCTTGGAGAAATTCTTAATGAATTTATTTGAAGAGAAAATGTCAAAAGCCTCAATTTCAAAACAGGGATAGTTGTTAGGACAGATCTTTCAGATAATTTAATCCTCTGTACGTTTTTTACCTCCCCACTCACTACCTTTGGCGAGATGTAACCATGTGTAAGGAGGGTTGGGCATCTCCTAGCAGTTATGTGGAAAGCCAGCCCAACGAGTAGGGAACTGCTCGTGGCAGGCGAGCAACAGCTCCACAGAGGGCTGTGCTTGACGCCCTGTCCCTCTCCAGGGTGTAATTGCCAGACTCCAGTTAGCAGGGAAACTCTGCAGAGTTATTGGGACCACTGCTGAGGTTCATGGTAAACTGGGCTCCGTCTTAGCTCCCACAGTGCATAATTAAGAAGCTGAGAGGTAGATTCTGCATGCTACCAAAAGACTTTCTACTGTAAACTACAGAAACATGTTCCTTCCTGATGACTGTCCCAGCAACTGGGATATACAGATGATGACCCCGACGCATATCCAGGAGAGGCAAAGATATTCTCACCTCCCTCTCTTCTACCTGGAGAACCTAGCACCAGGGCTCAGGGGAGATACACCTTGAACCCCTCAGACAGAATAGACCTGAGCTTGGCTCCTTCTCTTGATGGATGAGTGTTCAACCCATTTTATTACTGAATTAAATGGAGGATCAGCCCTGCTTCCTCTGGACTGCTTTTTGCATGGGCCTTGTCCTGTGAGTATGTTGTGGTCAGTGTCACACAGCATCAGTTGAGTTAGACCCTCAAAGGACTTAGGCAGAGGGAAAACTGAATTCTGTCTTGAGCAGGGGATACATGTCAAGGGACCTGAGTTGAGATGGGAACAGCAAGGTTCATGTAGTTGACTTGACTAGCCTGTAGAAGTTAGATGTTTAGGGTAACTTCTGATGGGGATCCCTCCATAGACAGTGGAGACAAATGGGAGAAATCATCCTCTATATGACCATTTTTTTCCACTACTGACATTGCTTGGACAACTTCCCTAGACTATATGTGACTTCTAGTTACTTTCAGATGGCTAAAATTAAACAAACTGGATCCTGCTCTGGTTACCTGAAAATAAAAGTCAAGCAGGGAGTTGTTCCTCACCTATTTCTGGAGTTAGGCAGCCCCTGGAGATCGGCCTTCAGGTTCACAGGCCTTGCTTTAAGCAACCCTGTCATGACTAACTACTGTTTCAAGCAAGACTGCTGGTGTGTCCACTTCCTGTGGGAGGTCAGGAAAAATAGATAAAACAAAGCAAATGCTGAAAATTTGGCCCACCGACTTTTAAAATAGAAAACAGCATGTGGACTCCAGTGCTAAGGCATGTGCAATTCAAGTTAAGGATGCCAAGATAAGCTTAGCATTCTCCTGTTATCAGTATCTACATCACCTTTGACATTGCTTGACAAAAACATGTTTTATAAAACAGGCACGTTCCTTCTCCACAGCTCATAGAGATACAGAAACTGAAATCATATTTTATGAATGGAAAATGAAATTAGCCTGAAATTACAGTGACAAATGTTGCTTTAGAAAATCTTAATTCACTTCAGTCAAGTGATTAACTTCTGCCACTCCACAGTGCTCAGTTATTGCAAAGTCATTTGGTGACATTAAACAATTAAACTTTAGACCTGGGAATAATTTTGCAAATCTTTATAGAACCATAAAGTTCATTATTGTTTTACATGTTTTCGATGAAAAATGATGCCTAAGTCCAGCTGTTAACTCTAACATAAAGCCAGCCTCTGGATAGAAAATGATAAGGTCTGGGAAAACTACCAATTCTCAATCAGCCCAGCTCTCCCAAATGGCTATTCTCTGCAGAGCAGAGAGTTTCTTTGTTTCTCATAGTGGAAAGTTCCCAGAAAATAGTTTCCACGGTGTTAGTCTGACGAGAAGGATATCTGCAGGCGATGGTGGTCAGAAACGATCCTTGCAGCGAGCACATGCTGTGGGGCCAGCTCCTCCACTGGCGCAGATCAGCCAGCTGCCTGGTGCTTTAAAGGTTGCGAAACACTCGCATGAAATTCAAAGCACTTACAGTGTAGGTATTTTAAGTTTTCTTCACAATATTCAGACTGGTTCCTTTCTTTGTGTCATTACTCCGCCACAACAGGAACATTTTCATTGTAAATAGCCCCATTTCGGGGGGGGGGGGGGAATGGGCCCCTTTTCAAGGAAAATTGTTGTTTTACTGAAAACACATGTGAAATGTCATGATTTCTCATTTTTTCATGACCAAATTGCCATTTTATGTGACATGCAACAAAACCATAACATATGTATGGGTGTGAAAATGGGTCGTAACACAGTAGAAAAACGCAGTGAGTGTTCGCAGTGATGTCTCAAGACCCTGCTTTTAATAGAGGCGCCCTTTAATAGAGGAACTTCAATACAGATTAAACTAACACGCAATATGTATTTGATTTCTGTAACGTACTTGCTGACAGTAAAGGCGGTTAATTAGCCTAAACGATGTTTGTGTTTACTTTCTGGCTGCTCCCTTTTGTGTTCGCGGTCCCGTCCGAGCGACAGGCTGAGGGGAGCAACTGCGGCAGCAGGCACGCGGGGCGCCGTGTCCCCAGGGTTACAGGTGGCTTTTAAGAGTGTTTGGAGCCTTTCCGCCTCCCGGCCGCCACCCGGGCTGCTGGGGCGGTTGGGGAGCCGTTAGGAGCCGTTGGCACCGCCCTGCACAGGGGCAGGGCTGGCGCGGAGGGGCCCAGGCCTGCGGCTGCTGGGGCGGTTGGGGAGCCGTTAGGAGCCGTTGGCACCGCCCTGCACAGGGGCAGGGCTGGCGCGGAGGGGCCCAGTCCCGCGGCGCTGCCGCCACCGGCGCAGGCCCCGGCGAGGAGGCCGGCCCCCACTGGGCCTCAGGAACTAATTTTTGAAGCCTGGAAATTAATTTTGAAGCATAAGCTTATTGTTTTCACATCCGACTTACAAACGTTATTTATAATAAGCTGCAAGGCTCCAGAGGTGATACCAGCGTGGCGGCAAATCGCTGCATGACAATACTACTTACTGTAGCAAGAAACAGCTTTCTCTGCGACCACATTTCTAATTGGGCTGTAAGAAACAAAATTAGGGCAGTGGCATATAAGTAAGAATCATATTTGTATGGGGCTCATGGCTCACTGTGGCTCATCCAGATACCACTTTACAACTTCAGTCATCAAATCAGCAGAACCACAACAGGCTCTGCTACAAGCCAAAGGGGAAAGTGCCATTGTAAAACTGAATACAGCTGCTTCTATAATAGAACTAATTGCATATTGCATCGCAGAGCTAAATTAGTAGTGAAAACAGTTATAAAACCAACAGACAGTGAAACATGACTCACCGAGGAATTGCTGCCAGTGAGGCGAATTCTCATTGGCCCCAGTTCAACAGCCCACACCTGCATTTTCTGAATAGTAAATATATAATAAGGCATAATTACTAGAAAAATATGCAGCACTCCAAATGTGACAACACGCTACTTGTTTATTGGGATAGTGAATAGTATATAATAAGTCTGACCCAAAGTACTTCTGAGCCACCTGGGGTCACAGCACAGAGTGGAGACGGACGGCACAGTCCTGAAACGTTTAATCCGCAAGAGGTTATCTATAACGTCACTGACGGCTGCTTCAAATTGACATGCTAAAGTGATACAAACCTCCCCATGCTACTAAATCAAAGGGGAGTAAATAGGAAGAAAGCATAAACAATAATCACTGTAAAAAAAAAATCAGATATTTATAGCCTAGCTTAAATATTCAAGTTGCAATGACTTGGGATGTCTCAGCTGACTTTACTCACAGTAATAGCTCCCTCAATAAAAAACAGATGTAGAAAGCAAACTTCATCTGTTCCTACTGCTCACAGTCCCTTTCTCTCCTCTTTTTCTGGAAACTTTTGTAACTACATTGCCCACAAGTTCCTGAGAGAGATGGGCCTGAGAGGTGGAAATCGGACACACATTTCAGGGTTTGCATGTGTGGGGTTTGGTTTCTCGGCTGCAGACCTTGGAGCCAGTGCTGCCTGCCAGGGCCAAACAGGCATCCCCACGCCAAACCCCTGCTCAGGCTGTGAGAGTGGCAGTACCTGGACACTGCTCTAGGCCCAGCAATTATTTCCAGTTAGAATAAATCATCTTAAATGACATTGATGTGCTTAGGCCTGGTCCTCCCTTTCTGCCTTAAAATTCTTTTCTCTCCTCTTTTTGCAGAGGATAGGTGGAAAATCTTTGCTTCTCCCACACCTTTATCAGCTCAAAGGCACTGCAATATTCTCACTGCTGCTTTCAGAGACAATTTTTATGCCTATCTCGGCATGATCAAGGGAATGGCTCCTGAGCAGGCACATTAACATTTCCCACTTCACCTCAAGAGCAGCAGCTTTCACTGACCAAGAAGTTCAGACATCTAAATTCATTTAGCATTTCCACTAGTTGTTCTGCAGATAATTCACTGAAATAATTTCTCTCCTACAGCTCAGATCTCACAGGTGCTGAGGTCTCTGCCTTGAGTCACTTCAAACACTTGAGGAGCCTGACTGAACTCAGGTAATTTGATGGCTCAGGTCAGAGAGTTTAGAAGTTTCCAGGACTGACCTTGCAAGAAGAGGAAAAATTGATTTGGGTGCCTTGAAGAAACTGCTCTATCTACTTTGAGCAGTCTGATATGGCATCACAGCCTCAGGAAAAAACTATATTATTCTATGTTCACTCCCAGGAGCGCTGTCTTTTGAAACTGCTGTTTGATCAGTGAAAAATCCTTGCAATTCCAAGGCTAATCCATTTAGTACAAAGGAAGAGAGGCTTTATCTGTGCTTCTGGGGTGGCATGTGCTACACCTGAAATGGCTGGCTCTTATTACTAGGGTCAGTATAGTAATCCCATGTCACCATGCTCTGGGTTTCAATATCAGCTACTCTCTGTGCAACTCCTTACTTTACCTATTCTGTCCTAGGTTTTGGATCCTCATAATGCTTATCACATTAATTTTGGAGAACTTCAAGAAGAGGCAAAGCATAGGCAAAACATTATTATACATCAGGGCTTTCCAGGCATCTCCTCTTTTTCTATCCAGAAATTTTGTTTTGGAAGATTTTTAGAATCTTCTACGTTAATCTGGGATTTCCAGACCTCTGGGAGTGCTATCGAACTGGCAGCCATGCTGAATCAGATTTACAGTGCAAGCACTGAACTAATAGTCTGGAAATGCCATAGAGAGATAAGGCAGATCTGTGCCCATACTGCATAAAGACACCAGTTGAAGCAATGGGAGCTTTATTACTGACACTACAAGGGCCACGATTTCACCCTGTATTTTGATAGAACATTTTAAGAAGCAAGATTTTGGCCATGACAGTACAGTTTTTTGGGTGTCTGAGCGCACTAGCTCTTTACTTCTGGAAATCTAGATTCAAATTGATGTTGCAGGAGTATAGATCTTGTTCTGGTCCCACCTCCATACATTTTGTTTTAATTTCCATGGATGCAATTTTGGGGGCATATTGCCTACTCTGGAGAGCTCAGACCAGAGCATGAAGAGATGCTATAGTTCAAGATTGAAAGGCATTAGCAGCACCGTGTAGAGAATTGCTTGCACTAAATTTTATGCTGGCAAGTAGCAGAAGCCTCACACATAGTTAGAAACAAGAATTCTCTTAGCTCTGAATTAAAGCTTTACTAGTAGGGCAGAAGGAAGGAAATAAAAGAGCAGGTATCATGCTCTGAGTTCTCCCTTGGTTGATAACACTGAGAAATAACTAAAACATAAGTGCAGGGCAACTGGGAGCCTAAGTCCAACTCAGGCTGGACTTGAGTCATTGGTGTGTTACAGGGGAGAATTTAGACTGTAAAACTGAAACATTTGTCCTATTGTTTGCACTTAATCTGCACATGTTAAACATTAATATTTTCTTGTACTGAATGTTAGTTTTCTTTCTGCTATGCATGCATGTGTATGTGGTGGGGGATGCTTGCACATATGTAAAGCCACTTTTCTCTGGAAAACTTTTAAGATCTTAAGTGTAAAATATTAAGCAAGCAAGTATTTCTGTGAAGCTGTGGAAGATACTCACAAAGTCTTGTTATCAGCTTCTTGTTGGCAAGCTAGTGGTATTGCTTAAAACCTGGTGCCAGCCAGTGCTAACAAACAACCTTTTATTCCTGCTCCACAACAGTTCCTCAGTGCTGAATATTTCTACTCATATGGCAATATTTTAGCAAGCTGTTGAGTTTTACTTCAGTGTAACTTTAGGGACCAAAGAACTGCTCTTTTTCAAAATTTCAGAGGAATGGAATGAATTTAAGTTAAGTAACTATGATTATTCTAGGCAAAGATTTCCTTCATTTAATCTTCCCATAACCAAAAAACGCAAGCAGCATTACCACTCATTTAAGAAAACTAATGAATTTCCAAGGGAAATTAGAGAATGAGTCCTAAAGCATTTGGATTAGAGAATCTAATTCTGCAACCTCTTTACATATGAGGCAAAGAGCAGAGTGGATGAGAGCCACATGCTATGTGATTTCTCAGCCTGGCAGATTTATTTTTCAGTCCCTCTCTCTCTGGCCAGAGTCTCTGTTTCATTCTCAGCACCCTTCTTACTCCAAAAAATGTTTTCTTTTTAATTTCCGCAGAGTAGCAGTAAAATCAGACACAAATTTAAACTTTTGTGGAGGTCTGACCTTTATTCTTAGCTTGACCTTCAAAGCTGAATGCAGTGCCTGGACATGGTCTTGCCTTCAGAAATGATCTGGGTCTTTAGTCACTGGCAGGTGAGTCTGGCTTTACCTCCAGGCAGGAATTGGGGGCTGATTTGCTGACTGAAGGCATGTTCACATGGCTTTATGCCTACATGCCCACAAAACATAATGACTAGTACGTGAACTGTATCTTTCAAAAATTTCTCCATCTTCTTTGGATTTTGATGCATTCTCAAGTGAAGCCAACAAACCAAGAACAGATGTATCTTTTCTGGCAAAGCTAGAGAGAACCGCTCAAGTTCTGAAATTACTGAGGCTTTTAATTGTCTTAAAGTGGGAAAACACGCAGGAATGCTGGATGCATTTGTGGAATCTGACACTTCGACTGGAAGAATTAAAGTGTGGAAAGTTGTCTCTACAGCTGTGACATTATGGGTTCCATTTTTACTGTTTCCAGCTTAACTTAAAATTTAAACATTTTTCCTTTTTCTAACTTCACTTTCCAGTTCTACAGACATTAGCTTGCATTAGGAAATCACTGAATGATGTCTTACGACAACTGTATATGTGAAGAATAGTACAATTACCCCTAGATGTCCCTTTGTTTTTGGACAGCATTACCTGTACTAACTTCATTCTGCTTTATTTGCACAACTTGGCTTCTCCAAACTGAGTTGTTATCTTTAAATAGTTGTTATTTTGAGCCTGCTTCTGGACTGGTTAAACTTTCCACAGCTGTAGGTTCATTAGATTCTAGAAAAATTTAGACTGTGGGAAACGAAAGGCATGGGAGAAGGTTTTTTTCTGTGTTGAAGAACTGGCCTTACTTCCTCTTCTATAAAAATGAGCTCAGTATCAGATAATAACACATCCTGCAGAGATCAAGTTCCAGCCCAAACAGACAAGAGAAGAAGGAGGTTCTTGTGGTTAAGCTGCTAGACTAGGACTCAAAGATCTGGGTTTAATTTATAGCCATACCTCAGACTTCCTGGGTGTTATTTGCTGTTTTATCCTCTACATACCGAGTCTTTCCACTGATTTGGATGTGCAGTGACTAGCTCTGCCTCATTTCTCAAATTATCAAGTAATGCTGATCCCCCATTCCTGAGCTCCTGTGTTACCTCGTTTATTCAAACAATAAGAAGTTTGAGAAACAATATGTTTCTGGCAGAAATAGCAAAACAGCCACTGCRGAATATTGTTTGTGAGGGGAGCCGGGAGGCTTGGACCTGCTGGTCTTTCTTTGAGAGGTGTTGCATCACTCCTGCCCTGCAGCTGATGCGTGGGGTCTGGGAAGGGTGGTGATGGGGCGGCAGTGACCACAGCGAATGCTGTGCCAACTGCCGAGGCATGCCGCTCACAGAAAGCACCGATAAAATCATTTCAAAGAGATGGTCAGATTCCCAGAAATTCAAATCTGTTCACAGACATTTTCCAGACAGGAGAACATGGCAACATTCTTTTAATAAATTGTTCCTGCGAATAATTTGCCCGGCTCCTGCATGCATGCATGCGTGCGTGCGTGCCTATCTGACATTGCCAGGAAGGTCTCCTGTAGGGATATCTTAGGCTGCGTCTAAAAGCCCTGAAATATGATGGGGAAAGAAATTCTGGAAACCAGGATAAAACCAGAAATGGATGCAAATACAATTAGAATGTATGGTTTGCCATCTGTATCTTTAATAAATGTTTGTCTGCAATGAAATACAATTAATGTGTAAGATAATGCAGTTTACCTCATTTAGCTCTTCACTGGGTTTATAAACAAATTCTGTCAGTTAACTGTCCTTGTTAAGCAGATGCATTCACCATACACAAGCTAAAACACACCGCAGACCGCAAGCTGGAACAGGTGCAGGGATTATAATGGGATGATGAATTTGTCAATTTACCAGCTCTACATGTTGACAACAATGAATGTGTTTTATTTAAAGCACTCCACACTGAAAAGCATTTTTTTTTCTTAATTTGGGTCTTAATCAAGGTGAGAGGAAATGGAGCAACAAAACTCCATAATACATATTAACATCTAATTTTATATGCTGGCACAGAAGGTGTCCACAATATATTTCAGATAAATTCCATGTAGTAACTAAGAAAGGCATAGTGTATTTTGGGGAATCAGGGTGCATCTAATACTGGAGTCTGAAAATTCAGGTAGCCAGCTGAGAAAGCAGATCTGGAACTTATTGTTCCTCCTCATTAACCTCTGTGGGCATCATTGCAGTAAGCATCCATGTCAAGCCAAATATGCCATCCCTCTAAAAATAGTGGGATTACTGGAGAAAAATATAAGCAGAGTTTCCAGTTCCTCTAAGGAGGCCCTATGAAAAGGGGACTATGGAAGAGAGGAAGCCATGTAGAGCAAGCTGCTGAGGGAGAAGTTTGGGGATAGCACAAGATAAACTCTACAGAGCATTGACTGCTTATGTTACTATTTTATTCACATTTTAGTTGCTGCTGGTTTGTTCTCACCTGTATTGCCCTGGAGCCTGATTTCTACAGGCAGTCCGTGGCCTAAGGAGACACATAGGCACCCCTCCAATTCAGAGACACCAGGAAAGGTAATGTCTATAAGCTAAATACTAATTTGCATCTTTGGGCACCCAAATAGCTTGAAGCCTGGGCTGTAGTGCCCAAATCCCCAGCAAGGATCAATGCTTCATGCTCAGCCTTGCTCAGAAATGTCCTGAGGGACAGCTCCTGCCCTGAGCATCTCACAGTCTAATGAGACAAGGCAGAAAAAGGGCTGGAGAACGGAAGGATTAACATCACTGTTTTATAGACTGAAACAGGTCCAAGGGGCTCCTAGTTAAACCATCAAAGGAGACGACGGAAGGGACACAGGAGCTTGGGGAGAGACTTGGCCGAGCACAGGCATGGGTGATCTTCCACACCTGCCTTAAGTGCTACGCATTTTCCCACAGCCATGCCTCCACGGGGCTGGCCCCACACTCCCTTTCGGGCTGTGGGTAGCTGAGGTCCCTGAGCCCCGTCATCCGTGCTGCAGCTGGCTGCACTCGACTGTGGTAGCACTACACTTCGTCTCTGAGCCAATGCATAAAATAAGACCACAGCTGGTGCTCCCCCTCAGTTTCTCCTCAGTTTCAGCCCTCTTTTGGCCAGGAAACCCATGGCAAAGGGAGGAATTAAACCCAAAGCCTCTAAGTGTATGCCCAGTGCTTTCACCATGATGCCATCTCTCTCTAAGAGATGGTTCTCTTTTTGGAACCCAATGCCTTTGCCTCACGAAGCATATTAATTGCTGTTAATTATGTCATCAGTCTCTATGATTTCACCTAGTTCTCCAAGAGCAATTAAGTTTAGTTTAAGTTTCTTTGTCTTTGCCTTTCAGATAGGGCTACATTCTCACCCAGCTTAAATCAAGGTACGTCCATTGCAGTCAAAGGAGCTAAGCCAACTTATGTTACTAGGGAACATTATGCCTATAGTGTGAATAACAGCTGAAATGTTACTATTCTAAGCTGCTTTTTCAAATAAATTATGCTAGGTTTAAGTGTAGATAATGAAAGCCTGGAATCAGCTTTGGAGTAAATGGGTATAACTTCTTTGACAGCAGGAACATTGCATTTGGTTACTCCAGAGCTGAATTTAGCCCAGTCAGTTCAGTTTAGCATTATTAGTGGGAAGATGTGGCTGTGAGTTCATGAAATGTCACAGTCTTTTAAATATAAAGGTGACACTTTAAATTGTCTTAAAGAGTAAGTGTGCATTTAATTTACATTTAACAAGATGGTTACTGTATATCATTTAAATACTAAATTGGGCTTGTGTGCACATGTACTGAGGTTTAACAGTTACAGTAATTGGGCAGAATGGGCCAAATTCACCTCTAATAAAAATGCCTTGGCCTTGGTGGAGCTCCAGAAGGGAACATTTTGGCCCCCCCTTTTTTTTTTCCAGAATCTTTCTGTACAGAACATAAAAGAAGCTCAAGACACACTAAAAACACTCTTGCTGCTTGTTTTCACCTACTCAGTAAACCTAAAGGAAGATTAACATTTCCAAAGGCTGTCTTTTCTACTGCAGACACATTTGGTTGCCCATAAAATTTACAGCTATATTCTTCAACCACAGTTCAACTGCAGACGCACGTTTAAATAGCTGCATATCTAGGGCCTTGAGTGAAGGTATGGGATAAGTAGCCAGAGACATAGAGTTTTCATGTGATGAAGGCCAGGTTTTCCATTTCAATGAGTTTCTATTTCATGGATTTTCAAAGTGTAAAAATGTCATCATCCCAGAATGGGACAAAACCCAAAACATTTCTCAGAAATGGAAATTTCAGAGTACAAGTTGGTAGACATATTTGTTCCAATATTATTTTTTTATATTGTTAAACCTATTTTTGTTATAATATGCAATGAAAACTTTGAAATAGAGAGTCATCTTTCTGGGAAATTGAAATGCTGTGTTCCAAAAGGGTAGAAAGAGAAGATTTCATTTTCTCACTTTTGTTTTGAAACAGATTCTCATTCAAGGTAGCAATTTCTGCAAAAGCTTTTCTCTTTGACAGAACAGTTTCAGGCAGGGACACATTCCACATGTAAGATTGTTACTAGCTTTAGCAAGCTGAGCAGTATCAATAGTGCACGTGCTAATTACCTACATACACACACAGGGTGGATGTTTAAAAGTAATTGTGCCTACAGGTACTTTAACTGAGTGTGGGAATTTATATCCTATGCAGAAATGTTCCTCAGCTTCTCTTTATTTTTCTCTCTCCAAGGTTTCCAATATTCTTGGATATTAAAGAAAAAAAGGAGAGAGAGAGAAAACATTCTAGTCTCCCTTTAAAGGAGAGTTTCATGACTCCACATCCAATGTTTTTTTTTTAGGAATTTAAGACTGGAAATTACTATACCTTGTCAGAGCAGCAGTCATTCTAGCCCAACAGCATGAATCTAACAATAAATGAGAAATGAATCTTTAAATTTTTGTAAAGCATATGCCAAAATCTCAAAAACAGGCCCTTCTATCTACAAGAGGCAAGTGGAAGCTTCTCAGTACTTAAACATGAGTAAAACATGCTAATTTTAGATTACAGGTTTCTTCTATTTGCTTATTTTTTTACATCTTGACCATGTTGTTTTTCATTATTAAGATTATGCATCTGGGGCAAAATCAGCTGGGTGTTATTCAGACGATGGTTTTTTGTAGCTTATTCTCTAAGATATGGCTAAGTAGGTGTTCTGAATCCTTTGTTCTCTCAAAACTCCCTCAGGCTTCATGACAGTTCGTTAGACAGAGAATATCAGATGCGGTCCAAAGTACTTTGTAAATCTGAATTTTGCTTTGGTGCCTGCATTAACAGCTGTATGTGACAAAGAGTGCATCTCAGAGAACAAGCTCAAACTCTTGGCATTGAAGTGAAAATTGTCATTAATTGAAAGTATTCTAAAAGGCGTTTTTTACTGATGAAACATTATGACTAGAACATGTTTGATTTAAGCTTCTTTTTTATACGTTTGGATTTACAAGAGGTAAAAATACCTAATAAGCTGCTGGTTTTAAATATTTTCCCCAGTGATGAGGTAAAAAATTGACATCTCACATTTGGTTACATATAAAGAAAGGATCATTTAGAAGTTCAAATCTGGAGTCTGCATTTTCCATTTGAGTAACTTCCGTTGTGCTCTCCTGGGTCAAAGAAGGCTCCCTGTGAGCCACTGATGTGAAGTTTGTCCATATTTTAAGGCTTAGGGTACAGGAAGGCACTAGAAGGGCAAGCTCCTTTAAGCCACTGACAAAACACACACGTTCACTTCAAAGGGACCAAAATTTCATCTGATGTTTGATTCAGGCTGATCTCTAATACTACATCTTCTGTAGCAGCTGGACTACTAAGACTGGGATTTTGCTATTTATAGCATAAAGCCTAAAGTAAAAGGACCTAATGCACATGGCATTGAGGGATCATATATTAAACAGGAGAAATACATTTCTTTCTGTGCTCCTTTGGCCTTGAATTACGATAGGAAGGTTTGGCAACTAGTGTGTTTACTCAGGTCCAGGATGACTTTTTTCCCATCCTCTGGGGATTTAAAATCCAAGGGTCATATCTGATTTGCCTACTATGGAAAAAAAAGTGTTGTTATTGTAAGTTACTTTAAGTCATTACTGCTCTGCACAATGTGCCATATTTATGCTTTTACTTGATTGCACGTGTAAAGTATTTTGAAGTAGTTTACCTTGACTAGATTGATTTTCTTTAAATACACATGAATACATAAAACAGATTTAAACTCTTTTCTCTTAACCAGCCCTGAGAATTTGTGGGGCTGTCTGAGATTTGGAATCACCAAGGGTTTGGCTAAGTGTGGTAAATAGCACATTCTGGAGCCCACTGACCTCTGGTGAACTCTTACGTTGTTTGGCAACTTGTCCAGTGCTTAACTCTCACTCTGTGAATCTTGCAATGTTTCCCAAACATGAATTGTTCATGATGCAACACCTCACCACTGTAAGCAGATAACTATTACAGAAAAGGCCTTGGCAGGGGCTTTAAATGCCTTGTTCACAGCAGCAGAGAGAGGCAATGTGAGAATTAGAGTCCAGACTCACTACCTGCAGTCATTAGATTTCACGGTACCAAGGCAGAGGGTAGATAACATTGTAAACTTCTTCCTTAGCAGCTTATTTTGAATTTTTGATCTTGTGTATCTTAGTAAATAGCTGTCAAATTAAACAAAATAGGAGTGGAGGAGGAAGCATTAGGTGTCACAGCCCAACTTAAGTCTGCTTCCATTTAGTCTAGTTCATGTACTGACATTTTCAAACAATGCATTCAATTTTTTTATGGTAGAAATGAAAAAGCATATTTTCCTCTTTCAGCTTGTGGCCTCGTCTTTTGCTGATGACTTCAGTCATTGTTTGTAATAGTCAAACCCCTGCGGCAGAGAAGAGAGTGATTCATTTGTACTTGGGGTACTTGGATTTATAGACCACTAAACAGACTGGAATTATTCTTACTTGAAGCTTGCATGAGACAGTCTTCAAAACTAGAAATAGTGCCAAACAGCAACCCTAGATCCAGATTCAGATTTAAGTGGGCAGTGCAACCTGTTTCTATAGCAAGCCGAGCATTTATACCAAACTTATGAAAAGATCTCTGTTTTATTGTTCAAATTTATGAGCATTCACTTTATTAAGAAACTCAATGGTATGTAAATACTAGTCAGCTTTATTGACAATCAAGGTAAAGCACGGGGTAAATATTTGCCAGCATATCTGTGTTAGACAGGGCATAAGTTATTACTCAAAAAATGGTACTGGCTTAAGATGCTGCAGGATCCCATGCCAGTAATTACTGACCTGTAATTGCCACCACCTTCCCAACCTCCCTGGCAGAATGGCTTTCCTGAGCACTTCCTCACCCACTTCATATACGATCAGCCAATTTTGTGTATCTGGCTCTTGTAGCTATATGCAAGGCTATGGAGTGAACCCTTTTTTGTGCAGGAGCACTAAATGTATCTGCATAACTGGAGGCACAAGGCCCATTACCCCAGGGACAGGCAGTGCCAAGCTTGTGGGATCTCTGCAAGCAGCTACTGAGGACAACCACAAAAGCACCCAAGATTTCTAGTTCCAAAGACAAAGAGAAGAAAATAAATGTAAGAGGGAATAAATCAGCCTGCTTTTAATTTCCCCTTACAGAGAAGCATTTTTAACATAGTCCATATCTCCCAGACGTCACTGAGATGAAGAGCAACTTCCCGTCCCTCACCAGGTCAGGCCATTGCAGCCGTGGCTTCCTTCTGCCCTTCAGACCTGTCCTCCCCCTGGGCAGCTGGCCCAGACTACTGTGATCTGCCTGCAAAGGCACTGGCAGGGCGCTGCAGCCCAGCAGCAGCACATGCACGAGAGAAAGTTTTGAAAAAGGGCACAGCCGTTTGCAGGATGTGAGGAGGAGGCTGAGGCTGAGTCCTTTCACCAGGTCAGATCCTGCGGAAGGAGGGAACAACCTCCGTCAGGGAGCCAGGACGTGTCCAGAAACCTTTGCTTCAGGGGTCAGTAAATGGGATAGTACATTTCTATCTTCAGATACATAGCTGTGGCTCTAGCTGAGCACTGCCTTCAAGAAATCTTGCACTGGATTGCACTTTGTTCAGAATTGAATCTGTTATGGCTATAAAAAACTCAAATAAAAACTTGTGGAGCTCTAGGTGTATTTGTACTACAGCAGTCACAGGCTAATCCTGTCTTGAAAAATTAGATTCCAAGTCATCATCTAAGTGTATTTTCCAAAGCGGGAAAACATTGTCGGTCCCGGTGAACCTGCTGTTTATTGCACTTCTCAGGCAGTCATGATTCTTTTTCCCTTTCCAACAGACTACAAAATTTGGTAGGTCACAGTAAGACTTCCCAGCAGTGGGGCAGGCTAAACAGGTCTACAGCACAGCACGGATGCGAGGACCAGCATCTTTGCTTTGAAGTGCAGTCTTTCTGTATGATACAAGCTAACTTGTTAATGATATAAAGCTAAAACTAGGATTACATACTCAGCTTCACCCAAATTTGAGCCAGTACTGGTTTTCATTTTGCAAACCAGAACCTGACAGATGAGGATTTGCAAATCCAAATCTCCTTTGATTTTTGTCTGTAATAGAGATAGGTCAAACGCAGAACTCATTGTGAGCTCTGACAAAAATTTTGAATTAAATAGGAATTGGCTCGACCCCCCTTGGATTTAACTTTGCAAAACCGAGCTCTGACAGACAAGCTTTTGCAAAACCCAAACAATCTTCAGTTTTGTCATCTCTACTTTGCATATTTCAATAGCTCCTTGCCAGCTACAATGCTTATGATAATAAGAATAACAGAAACCAAAGTGAAACCACAAGTTAAGCTGTTTATTATATAATTTAATTAGGCTCTACTGCACTTTCTCTTCCAATTCCCAACTTACAAGGATTGAATTGTTAGGTACATTTTTCACATTGGGATTCTGAAGAGTTTATTTTGACCTGGCAAATAATTTTAAATCTGAGAAAAAGCAGGTCGAGCAGTGGTGAAATAAAATAGGAAGTATGCAGTTTCTTCTCACCAATCCTGGTATCTGTGTGACTCCAGCGCACAAAGAGCTGGTGTGAATTTCAGGTCCTGCGCCTGCCTTAAATCAAGGCATTTGTAGAAATTAGGCATGACATGGTTTACCCAGTGGTTTTTTCTAAGGAGCATTTTTTGGGGGAACTTTTACATCAGATGCTCATTACTTATTTGCTTCATGAAGTCACATGTGCCATTGAGTTAGGAAGGAAGGAAAAAACATGTTGTTATTAGCTAGTCTTTCACCTCCCACCCCCCTCCTGCCTTCCTCTTTTATTCCTGCTGCATGTGGTGTTTCTCCTGTAATATCTTTAAACCCGTACAGGCACAACAAAATGGTCCCTCTTCCTTTCGCGATGCAAGGCCCAGTGTTTCCTTTTTGTGCGCACATATGTTGATTTATCCCCCTTCGAGCTGATTGACTGATTGTCCCATAACACACCATTTAACATCTATGTCGCCAGGACATTCGTTGTCTCCCCTTCATTCTTCTTTCCCCCTTTGCTTTAAAGGCCACATTTTCCGAGAGGGAGACAATCATGAGAAATAATGTTTTTTTGAAAAGGGAGTGATTGTCACTGAAACCGATACGTCTGTGCGATAACAAAAACTGTCATTGCCTCACATCGAACATGTGCCCCGGGGACTGGGCAGAACAAAGAGATCCTTAGAGAAGAGCAGCGAGCCGTGTGCGTCCGCTCATCTCTGTGGCACCAGGCAGAACCCACAAGCCATTTTTCTCATACGCTGCTGGGACAGATAAATGAAGGGAGTATTTGAACAGTTCCCATTTAAGGAAGGAGTTAAACAGTTGAGTCATTATTTTTGTCTGTATTATTCCTTCCGTCAGTTTTAGACGCACCCAGTTGCTAGAGGAAGAACCAATGAGAGAAGCTGTCTTTTCCAAATATTGGAGCTGATCCTGTAGGTTCTCCATATATTGACAATAATGTCAGCCAGAGAATCTGGCCTTTCCTACCATCCTCCTCCTAAATGTAAATGGATCAAGAGCATCAGTTATTTAATTCTTTGGAGGCAAAGTGGTCACATTTTCCTAATGTTTGTCTTTTTAGCAGGCTAAAGTGATAAAAAGAGCTCTCATTTTCCTGAAACAATTCCCAAAGAACAGATGAGAGCAATACACCAAGTTTCTGGACAGCAAATGCCATGCCTTCTATACTCTATTTAATCAACTGGTCTGCTGTTATCTGCCAGCTATTAATTGTTGTTAATATGCTTTATTGCATAAAATGCACTTTGTCACCACTTATATCCTTTGTGTCAATTTCCTATGTCATTATTAGAGGCAAAATGAGAAAGTTGCAAAGAATAACTGCAACGATGTCTGAAAATGAGCCCTAAATAAAATTAAATGATGTTAGCTGGGCTGATCAATAATCGCTATTAAGATAGTACAATAAAAGGAAACACAGCTCAGATCTAGTTTGAGAGAATAGGACTCTGTGGGCCACTCTGAAGTCTGTATTTTCTCCCTCTGAGAGATACTGTAGGCATTCATTCAAAGAGTCATATTTTTCCCTGGCCTTACACAGTAATATCAAACAGTGCCTTTAGTACTGGCAGTAGTATATTGTCCAGCACACGGACCAACATGTGCAAGCTGTCTGCAGAAGCTTTGCATATCAAAATAGGGATGCTGAGGGACACAGGGATGCACTGCTGTCTTGCCCAAGCTGACCTAGAGATAGAGAATTAGGGTGAAGCTCTGGGTAGGTCAGAGGTTCCCATACTTCTGATATGCATACCATGGTACAGATACCATCAGAGACAGGTAACCTGCTTCAAAGTCATAGTATCTGTTGCCACTGCTACTGTTGGTTGCTGTAACTCGTATTTTTGCTACTTCTGATGGTGCACCTGGCAAAAAAAAAAAGTTTGGGAACCACTGAAGATAATTTCTATTTCTTTTTTTAATTTGCATTTTTGGCACTCTGTACAGCTGACTTTTCTGAACTGTATTTTCATTTATATATGCTCTTTTTAATAGGATGCAAAATTAATTATCTACTCTTACCGGCAATGGGTTAGATCCTCAGACTTTTTAAGTATTTAAATATTATTCAGGTTTCATGACTTCAATTGGCTTCTATATTTCTGAGAAGGATCCAGAAGCCCATACCTTTGAGACTCTTGACTAAATTAGTATAATCAGGTGTGAGGCAGAGCAGTAATTCAGTATAGATACAAAAGGGAAGAGAATTCTTCACCCAAAGTTATTGCTTGTCCTATTTTCTCACATTGCAAAATTTCCAGGAGGATATTATGATTCATTATAAGATTGCATCTGAAATGAAACATAATTCTGCACTTTTTATTTCTACATTCCAAGTCCCCAAGTTAAATTATGATGATGATCAGCAGCAGCAGTTGTTTGCTGTTGTCAGAAAGCAGGAGGCAGTAAGGAGTGCCATTTGCTGAGAGCGGTATGAGCAATGCTGTCTGTGTTGGAGAGCAGGCACATGGTGCACTAGCAGAAAATGATGGTATGAAAGGTCTTTGCACCTTCACTTGTACAGATGGGTGGAAGTTGTCCATCTGGGACAATCATTCAAACTCATAAAAAGCATTCCCAAGAACCAAAGGGCAACTCACAAGAGTAAAACCAGACAGAGCATGTCCGTCAGACCCAGGCCCCACCACAGAAGGGCGCACATGGGACTTCAGCTGCAGCGATGGTATGGCTCCTCAGCTTGTAGTGTCTCAGGTGCGAGCACGGCAGCTCACAGCTCCAGCCGCCTCTTCTCCTGTGTAAGAAACAGCCTGACTTTGGGCAATAGTATCACACAGAAGGAGCTGCATTTCTCTGAATGGGATGTTTGGGTGTCCGTCATTTCAGAGGATCAGTAAGGGAAAGCAGAGCTCTCCACTTCTGGGTCTCTCTGGCGAGGCGGTGGGGACCAGCCACCTGCAGCACCAGCACCCGCTGTCCGAGGGGGCTGAGGTGCAAGGCTGGCTCTTGGGAGCAAAGACTCTGTGTCACAACATACATGCTGCAGCGCTGGGGCCACTCAGTGCAGCCTTTATAGAGCTAAATTGGAGCTTTTAATTCCCTCCATAATGCCGCTGAACAAAAGATCGTTATTCTGAGAATTTCCATTTTATAGAAAGAAAAACAACAACAACACAAGCTGAACAATGATCAAGAGCAATTACAACCACAGTGCATATGATATACTATTGATTTAATCTGATTCTCTTTTAAAATTGCCTCAGACTGGATTTGTTTACAAGCTGTTTTATCAGATTCAGGCAATACTAATTATAAGGCAGAGGCAATAGGAGCGCGCTTTCCATGAGAGCTCTCCCGGCTCTGAAAGCTTCCAACTTCTTTCCAAAAGCCTCGAGGCCTTCTGCGGGAGTAGATACCTGGGAGGTGTTGAAGGGAGCCGCGGGTGTGCTGGCAGCTTGAGCGAACGCTGAGCGGTCATGCCAACATCATTGCATCAGGACGGGGAAAGAGGCAATGACCTTGTGTGAATGGGAATGTCTATGTGGAAGAGCCCTGCAATTGAAAGACATATTTGGCTATCTTCAGATCCAAACAGACAACTTATATATAGCATTAACAGCCACTGATGAATAATTTTGCTACACCAGGGATATAGCTTTTGTTGCAGAGTGTGGATTTAAGAGGAAATTTGGCTTGCTCCACACAGGAAGATGAGATAAGCCAGACTTTGCTCTGTCTGTATCCTTACAGAAAAGTTCTTCTTGAGAATTAATTCTGTTGTATTGTTGTTATTAGGTGTTGCTATAGCATCTGCATCTGTCTCAGTGTAGCGGTCACTGGTTAAAGAGTGCACAACATGGGTGGGGAGTTGGTCTGCCATAAGACATCCCAGTTTCCATAGGTGGCAGGACCCAGAGAGCAATACAGCGAGTGTGGTGCTGGTGCGCTCTGGGCGAGTCGGCCACACGCAGCCCTGCGCATGGGCTGGAGCACGCTCTGAGCTCCCACCACCAAGGCCCCTGCGAGGTGCCCAAAGCACTCAGATGCAGGGTCTGAGGTCATGGGAGGAGCACGGACAAAACGGCAAGCCTTGCCTTAAGGGGCTCACGGCATCGAGTTTTTAAAACTGAAATAAATCACACAAAAAATCAGACAGGAAATACTGCAAGCCCCTAGACTGCTCAATGTATTGTACTCACTTAGGGCCTGATCCCATTGACACCAACACCACTGGACTGTTTACCTGAGACTCCGGTGCGAGCTGGAGGAAGGCCAGGTATGTCAAGAAACAGACTGCATCCTTCTACAGGCACTTATTTCTAAATTTATGCCTATAAAGAAAAAAACCAAACCCTCTGTCTGGTAGCTACTAATTGCAAGTCAAATGATTTTCTTCTTAGGTACACTTCCGCTCACGAACCTGCCTTTAAAATTCAGCACTATGTCTAGAGTTACAAATTATCCTGCACATTTTATCTTTAGTGGTATCTATGGATACTGGCTATCAAGGCCTGTCCAAATTCTTTGTACTGAATTACTTTTGTGAGAAGATGGCTGTACTGGTCGTGCTGTGTTCAAATTTCTGAATGATTTTGTGCACATGAAAGAAACATCCCTCTGAACCATGTAGCTTGTATATCTTATAAAAGTTACTTCTAAATCTTACATTTCCCTTGCAGCCCATCTATTATTTGTGGGGAAAGCAGAAAGTTTCTTTTTATTCCTGTCTGTCTTCCATTAAATGAAAGAACTCTATAAATCAATAATAACCTTTTAGAGATGAACCTCTTTGTAATTACGTCTCCGAAGCCAGGTAATTGTTTGCATATTTTTATAGAGAAATAAAGAAGGGAAACGTGTTCAGTGTGGCTGGAAAAAAAAGAAAGACAAATTTAAACTGGTTATCAGTATTCGTCACATTCACACTTTTCATCAACATTTTATATTACTCGTAGCCAATTAATTTCTTTTGCAGAAGAATCAAATCACTCAATCAGACAACAGTACACGTACTGGAGACGGGAAAGTACAGTGTATCAATTGGGATCTGATTTGGATTTTATTACAATATGGTCTTTATTAAAGATAATAATCTACAACCTCTGAGTTAAGGGAATGTTTGATTTCAGTCAAATCAATCTTTGTGTATCTCTCTGATGCCTCTGTGACATTTCCCAACAGGAAGTGGCTAAAAGCCCAAACGGGAGTGATCTCAGATTAAGAAACAACACAGACATCTTGAAAGCACTTGGTTTGTAGACTAAGATGACAGCAACCAGAGCGCCCTGGGGCAGTTTTCCAGGATGCCTACTCCCTGTGTGCCAGCCATCTGGGTTCATTTAAAGTTTCTGCCTGCCTCTGCCTGTGTGTGTGCGTGTGTGCGTGTGTGCATGTGTGTGTGCACATGAGAGAGTTTAAGGTGGTAAGCGGCGGAGGGGCAAAGCTCTCAGGTTGCAGGCTTCAGTGTGGGCTGTGCTGTGGGCTAAATCCGCTTGCCTGGACCCTCTCAAACCAGGCAACATCATCTGCTAGTCCCCCAAGAGGAGCAATTTCAGCAGGACCAGCTGCAGGGGGTATGTTTAGCGTATTCTTTATTCAAAGTGAAAGATGTTAAGCAGGAAATTTCAGAAGCCCTCTTGTTCAGAGAAAGAGAAAGGAGGATCAGGGGAGAAAATAGAAACTGGAAAACATCCATGAAATTAGTCCCAAATCATTGCCTACCCTGATCATTTCCTGACAAGCTGTCTGTCACATATTTGCAGCAGGTTATGCAAAGTCTCCTTTACCAGTAGCATATCCACATGACTAACACAAAAACTCAGCTACCAGTGTTTCAGAAACTACATCCACAGATTTGTTTTATTTGGATTTAATTTTTTAAAGGAATGTAATACTTTTTGGAGGGAGAACTCACATAGGATATGGGCAGCAGACAGCTCCAAGCAATACATTCCCTCTCCTCCTTACCACCAGCACTAAGACATTTTAAAAGATAAATGTATCCATCAAAATAGACATGCTGCTTTTGTGCCCCCCTTTCAGTCAGTTCTGCTGGGGCAAATAAGCTTCTACAAGGCTGTGCAAGTCCACTAACAGTTGCAGAACTGGGACTGCTATTCCACACAGATGAAAAACAGGTGGAAATTCATGATTTCACTTCTGAAGAAATGAAGGCAGAAAAGCTCTCCCGAGGAAAGAAAATCATATGGATTCACATCCTGCTGGACTGAGTGTAAAGACACCAGGGCTAAAGAAGGTCAAGCAGATCACATATACTGAACATGTAGGATTGAACATATAATTAAAAAAAGAATTCATTTTTCATTGTGCTTTTATGCATTAAATTGCAATGAAAAGGGGAAAGGATACAATTTTGCTTGTGAATTTTTTAATTAAAAAGCCAGAACATTTCTAGAGCTGTTAGGCTGGTTTCATTGTATTTCAGGGATTTGTTCAGTGTTCTTCATCTAGTCACTCTCCTAGGACCTCACCTGAAATATAATGATTGTTAAGCAGGCACGAAGTAATGTTGCGACAGCAGCACTAGCCACAGAACAGGGGGCACAAAGGAATGAACTACCCCCACACAAGTTCGGTTCAACAAAACCTTTTCTACCCCAAAAGACGGAGGAGGAGGAAATTCCCAGAGAGAAAGGATGATAGTGCAACTCCTTGCAGCAGAGGCAAAAGGGCACGTGTTTTCTTGGTTAAAATTTAATTGTCTGTCTGGTTGTGCTGATCATGACACTAGGTCCTTCTGCAAGTACCAGATTTCTCAGTTTTATGTGAGACTCATAGGAGATGACAATGGTTTCACTGGCAATTCTCTACTCCCAGTTGGGTCCCTGGAACTTCTCCTTCACATGTGCTGCCTGATAGGCAAATAAGAAAAAACATCTAACTCCAACACCATTAACAGTCTGACTGGTGTAGAGATCCACTGCTCAGTGCCATCTAGCAGAGGTGTGGGGATACCTCTCCTCTGACAGCCCAGACTTCTCAAGAGTGTCTCAGCTCACCAAATTGCTCATTGCTTATAAGCAGCTATATTATCTACCAGCTCCCAGCAGAGTATGATCAAAGAGAGTGGTAGCACATAAATAAATGCCCTCTTGGGGCTTTACAGTAAGATTATATTTGTGTATTCAGGTTTATAAGTGCTAATTTTATGTCTGAGCCAAACGGAAAAATGAATGAGGGAGGGTTTAGCCATATGGGACTTTGCAATACCTGTCGAGATGTGTCCAATTTTTTAAAGTAAGAAGCCAAACCAGAAATAAGTCAAAAGTGCGGAACCACCTTCCAGTTCCATCCATATCTTCATATGCCATGTGGGGTTACATGTAGTGAAAGGCAAGTTACCTCAACACCTGGGCTCCCACCCCAGCATGAGCAAAATCTGACAAAGGAGCACAAATTGAACTAATTCTGGTGACACTTCTTCAGATTATCTTGTTATCTTTTTAATAAAAAGGCATTGTTAATGTCTTGTTATCTTTCATATAATTATTTTTAGAAGCTCTTAATGAAACCAAAACCTGTTTTCTTGAGCACTATAAAATACCTAATAAGAAACAGTTCCTGCTCCCCCCTAAATATGTGAATTAGATAGCTACAGATTAGAAATAGTAACTGTGGCAGAGGCACAAAGGAAGGGCCAGAAATATATAGGTCTTTGCAGTCTCATTTCTATGTCATATCAGCTGGACTGTACTGAATGACACATAAAAAAATAATTATGTTAGAGTATGGAGTTGCATTAAGAGAAAAATTGCCAATTCGTTCCCTGAGTAGCTCCTCTGAAGTTTGTGGAGTTACCCTAGGGATGAATTGGTCCGGTATATGTCAGCGGGCCATAAGACATAATTTGAACTTCTACCTTTGACAAATGAGCAAATATACACACACCATTTATTGCCAGTTCTGTTGGTTTAAGAGGTGTTTCAAAGCTAACATTTGTACCACTTGTTGCTGTGGTTGTCTCTTATTAACACAGCAAATAGCTAATGAAAATCTATGGCCTTGGAAAAACCCAGCTCATAAGTTAGGACTTTAAATTAGTCTGCCTGTCATGAATATGCAGCATGGTACCCCACCACTTTTTGTCTCATTCAGTCAGCCCATTTATAAGGACACAAAGTCACTGGGTACAAAGGTTGCAAGGAAAATTTTTTTCCAAGAGGAAACAAGCCTGGCTCAACTGCAAACAACTCATGCTCTATTTAAAGTTAGGCAGCATTCACTTTTCGTGCCAAAGAACCTGATTCATCTAGGACGTAACTCCACAAACACCAGTGAAGTTCCACCAGAGACTAATATAGTCCAAAGTGCTTAAAAATCTTGCTTAATTTATACACATTTCAGTTTGGTCTTAATGTCCACAGTTCCCCCCAGCACTCCCTGTGGTTTACCTGCATAGCCAGCTGCCTTGCCTTGCACCATGCAGTGCTGCTGCTCTGGTCCCTGCCCCGTCAGCCCAGGCCGGCAGGGCTCATCACCATTGCCTGCCAGCAAAGCCCAGAGGAAGAGACCTGTTCTCTTTCCTCAAGTGTCCTCCTTTGCAGAAAATTTGGTGCTAGTCTGGCTATGATAACAACCTGACCACTGCAGCAGGAAAATCTGTCTTCAGTGTCAGGCAGGCATTTTCTGAGACTACACCTCTGTCAAGGAAGCCAAGTTTGTTCTCAAAAACAAGTCTATGGCTCTTACATGTCCACTTAGCACAGGTTTTCATACTCACGCTTGCAAAAATGCGTTTGTGGAGAGCCATAAAATTAAACTGTCCAGTTCATTTTAGCAATATCTCTCTGGATTGCATCAGGGACTCATTTGACTCACAACATTTAAACAATATCAGAAGTTTGGATTGACTAAAATGTCCTTTAGCTTCATTTAATCTCAAATGTAACATGTCCATCACTAAACAGGACCACATTTGGCTTGTGAATGTGTACCCCCCAGACAACATTACCACGTGGTGTGAAAATGTGGCCTGCTGGGGAGGAGATTGCATCCCATATGTAATGTGCCAGATTACTCCTTCATGTGAGCTATATGCAAGCCACAGATTTGCAGAAGCTCCTCCCAGAATAATCAAAGTCTGAGCTGTTGGGGTTTTTTAAACAGGGTTTCTAGCCCTTTGCAAAACATGTGTGCTATACATCTTTAAACATGACACGTTTTCCTCAAGGAGTTACTTGTCAAGAATCTTTGTATTTAATAGTGGGTGATGATGAGAATATGCCCTAAATGAAATATAATTGAAAATGAGATTATGTAACTTTACTTCCTCCATAAGTAGACTTTCCCTTGACATATTATAGTCAGGTTTTGCACTGAAGTCTTTAGTGTTAAACTAGCTGACAAATGCAACATTTCTTTGAGAAATGAAAAAGCACTGAGATCTGATTTACATCTGTTAGTCACCTGCAGCAGAAGAGAGCAGAGCTGTGTTCCAGAGTAATATACTTGAAAGAATAAAATCCAGAGGGGGATAAATTATAAAAGAGTTAGCTTAGAGTGAAAATCCTGATGTCACTCAAATAAATCAGACATCAAAACAAACAAGCTTTAATTTACTAATTACTCTATTGGTTATCAGATAAAATTTTAGTCACTATTAGTACAGCTGCATATTCTGCTTTGAAAAGGCTCTTGAGAAAAATGGACTGAGTTTTTGTTTAGTACCAGACAGTTAAATTGTATGATTTTTTACATTTAGGCTTGAGAACATGAAGTGATATTTTGCTTGAAATTTTTCATAGCCTTTCAGAAGGAAAAACATGGAGTCTGGTTAACTGACTTTCAATGAGATCTCAATCAGAGTTTGGCTGGCAATTCACATTCAAACAAAAAAATAAGCATTAGTTTACTATTTCGAACAATAAAACAGTGTCTACACTTTAAATGTCCATCTGCTGTCAAAACAATATGGATTTTGTTGCTTACAAAATACTAAATTCCAAAAACACTACAGAGAAAATTGGTGCACTGTGCTTTTGCAGTGGATCTCATTCTTTCTAAACTTAGTCCATGTTTCTGAAAGTGATATTATTTCTTGAAAAATTCAGCTGGAGATTCCATTCATCCTTCCTTCCTTCCTTCCTTCTTTCCTTCCTTCTTTCCTTCCTTCTTTCCATCTTTCCTTCCTTCTGTTCCTCCTTTTTTCCCTCCTTCCTTCCTCTCTGTCTCTCTTTCTCTCTCTCCCTTAAAGACTTGCAATTTGCTCTATAGCAGTAAAAAATAATCTTTTCTCTCTATAAAATAGATAGGAGTTAATATCAGTGAGTAGTTTTACTAATCATTTTTACCATAACATGCAGTAGGAAAAGCTGGCCAAAGTCTATCAGGGTTACTGGATTTCTGAGTCTACCTGAAACAGTCCAGATTTTCCTCATACAGATTATTTCTAGAAATTATGCTGATATCTGTTCTATCTTTCCTGTCTCTACCATGGGAATAGTGATTCTGCCCTTGACTGCAGTCCATGTGTGAATGAAATGATCAGTAAAAGTAATTACGGTATCAACAGGAGATAAACTTCTGCCAATACTTCCGTTTGCCTCTCGATTTTCAGTTAAACTGAAACACTTTAGAAAGTGTCTGGGGATGAGGTTTAGGCATTTGATATTCAGATTAGAACTATCTGTTTGCTGGGGGGTCCCCTTTGGCCCTGTATTTAACATATATAGAGGTGGAAGGAGATGCAACTTTGGGTAGAATAATTGCTCTCGGCGTGATGTGGAAGTTATAACGATGCACTTATGGGAATCACAGCAATAGCAGCTCAGCAGTAGTTGAATGGCCAAGGAGAGGAAAGAAATAAAATAAATGTTGATCTTTGAGCAAAAAAATAAACAGCACTAAAATTGTGCTGCTAGAGCCTGCTATCTCAATTCTGCAACTGAGAAGATTTGATACATTGGTCAAGCCTATAAACAGAACTACACCATTGTACATGCAAATAAGAGGCAATCCCATTAGAGAGGCAACAGCCTCCTTGTCACTGCCTTCCTCCCATGTCTATGAGGCAATTAAATGCGTTACATGTTGCCATGTTCTAAAATGTTCTGTCTGATATGGTATATTTGCAAATCTGCATCTCTGAACACTGCAAAACATGATTAGAATGACCTTCATGTTCAGATATGCTGTTTTATTAATATATTTGCATCCACTTACATAGGTTTGTTGACCAGTATTTCATTTCTAAGCCTGCCTAGAAATAAAAATTTTCCTTATGTGAGAAATAAAGGTATTCTCCACCAAATATTTTAGTTCCTTAGCAAATGAGTAATTTCACCTGTCTATACACTTTCTCACATTTTCCATGAGAAATTATAATTTTCCTTGTCCCTCTCAGGTCATTCCTGGTTTATTTTTTATTGATTTCAGTTTCCTATGGCAGCAAATCTAAAAAATTGTGTGTGAGGCATAGAAAACACACCAAGTGCAAAGCCCAGCTCTGATTCTTTGCCCAGCTGAAGGCAACAGAGCGTAACCAGCCACTAGTGCAGCTCTATGCTCTAATTTTTGGCTGGGCAAAAGCCAAGAGCATCAAGTTGGGACTCTTCATGTACAGAAAATGTGTTTAATGTCAGTACAGTGGTAAATGTGTGTGTGTGTGTGTGTGCGCGCGCGCGCACGCGCGCGCACCTTATGGTCTGAAGCATTAGCAGACCGGGAGAGCTGATACGTGTTGCTGAGGAGCCTAGTGTTGCCTGGGACCTCCAGAAGAACATAGGTCCAGGAGTCACCAGCCTTCTGCTGCCATTGCTCCATGATCCACAGGTGCCGGTTGGCTCGAGCATGCCCCACACATTGCACCTTGCACCCATGCTGGCTGGTACCCTTGATATCCCCGGTGCAGCAAATAGTGCACAACTGTGATGCTCCAAATAACTCCAAACTCGGCAAGATCTGAGCCCTACCTCAACCTTGGCAGAGGGCAAGGGGTGACGGCTGGGGGGACAGTAAATGCGCCAAGGGCTGTTCTCTGGCTCAGGGGCTGGCAGGCATGGCATGGTCTGTGTCCACGATCTTAAACTGTCCTTTCCCCTCAGACAGTTTAAAAGGACACATGATTGATTTCTAGTGCCTGGAAACATTCTTCAGTACTATTTAATTTACAGGCAGAGCTAATCTGAACTGACTTACAGCCAAGTCTAGCTGCAGCCCAGCTGAGGAGGAGGGGAGCTATTAGCCACCCATAGCAAGGAGACAAGGATTAGGGGCTCAGAAGTATTGTCAAATTGCTCCAAGTTACTACCAAATTGCTCTCCACCATCCGAATAAAATTTTGCTTTCTTCTTCTTCTGGACTCACTGGCTGTCAGTGGAGAAATATTGCCACTTGCGAGCACCCTGCCATGTCATTCCAGGTTCATTTCATAGGATGGAGACTGACTCAGTAATATCTAAGCAGATGCTTACACCTGCATACACACACACACACACACACACACACCCTCCTCCTTATAACACTTGATTTTTGCTGCGTAGGTTTTGGAATAGATCCCTGTGGTATCAGAGAGCTAGATTTTCCATTTCCTTAACTAATTCAGTTGAAAAATGTGAAAAACCACTTGTCCCCAGCCAGATATTAATTTTTCAGTCTGCAATTCTGGCTGCAAATCTAACCACCAGAGGAGAATTCATGATGGTGGGGTGCAGTTTACCAGCAGACTGTTGATGACAACGTTGTCAAACCCTAGCGTACACTCCTCTCCATTAGGAAATCATTTTTCAGCAGGTCCAGTGGAGTACTCCAGCCTTTACAGAGAAGCTAGCATCCTGACTGTTTTTTTATTTGGGCTAGTTTGTTTCTTGGACTCTTCCTGTCAGGTGTATGTGTCATTTTCTAGCCTGACTCTCTCCCGTACTCAGTCAGAAATTCTTCCATCCAAGCTACTACCTAGTGGCATGGTGGAAGTGGGTCACGCAGGTCAGGCAAAACACAGGAAGAGTCTGAAAAGAAACTGAGGAAAGGAAAGAATAATTCTGGCTGAAACTGCGGTGAAAGCTTCCCTATCTCTTTTCTTCCAGAGTCTTCCTGTCCGGTGTTTGCTCATTTTTTTCTTGTCCCCTACACTCTTTTGTCCTTGCATCTCCAGGATCCCTTTTATGTATCAAAGCCTGAACGTCCTGTCCCCCTTCTCACAGTACATTCTTTGCCTTTCTATTTCTCCAGTGCTTGCCAATCCCCATGTAGCTCTCTAGCTTTGAGAAATGGATGTAAAATTTTTTTTTGCATGACGTGTGGCTCATTTTCCTTGTATGACTGCTGCATTTTCTACTTCCTATTTGTATTTGTATGTAAATATCATTTCAAATTCCCTTTATATAAATGAGGGGCAACTAGCAAAATGGCCAGGAGAGCTATTGAAAAGCCACCACAGGAAATACATCTGTATGAAAGAATACACTGCTTTTTGCTACCAGTAGTTGCAAGGTCGTTAATGGCGGGAATAGGAGACAAACAGTGTTAATAATAAGCTAGTGAAAAACTGAAGGGGCTTCATGCTTCCCATGAAAGCTTTTAGGATTTTATTCAAATCCTTCCCTGACAGGAAAGGGATGAGAGGACTGGGAGATTTCTTCCATCCTAGTCATTTCTTGGTCAATTTTAGCCAAATCAGAAACCTGTACAAGGCTCAGTGTTACCTAACCTGGCCAATTAATATTTTATGCTGTGCTCATGAAGGCTGGCAGAGCCTCCTTCTCTCTGCACACTTCTAGCTGCAGCCATCTAAATACATAGAGGATTTAGATTATATCTTGCAGGGGCAATTATTAGAGATCCTCACTAGGTAGAAGAGAACAGAGAGGTTATTAGAGACAGAAGAAGGGATCAGAGAAAGTTATGGGCTGTTTCCTTTGACACTTCCCCCAGTAAGTCCTCATACTCGCAAGATGCATCCGCACTAGACAGAGACTTATGAYGTGAGGTGGCTTATTCCCATGTGATCGTGAACCAGAATTTGTCTCACCAATATAATTACTTTTACAATTTAGGAGTAAAATTTTTTTCAGCAAAAGTTCAATTAAGAATTTCAATGAGTTGGGTACAGCTTTCATTTCTGCTGTTTACTAATTGAATTTAGGTCACATTAGACCTTTCAAAGCTTAAAAATGAGCGGTTGTGATCAGCTGATTAGTGAACAGCTGATCAAGACCAGTTTGCTTAATTAGGGAAGAAGAGTAATTAGCTTGTCAACATTTAAGCTCCACAAGTCTGTAGCAAAAGGCTACATTGAAGGATTCCTATCACAGTATTTATTGACCTTTAAACCCTTCAGCTCTTCTGTCACTGATGTTTAATCGAGTCACTTAGGCTGTCAGGCTAATAACTAAGATAATGAAGTAGTCTAGGACCTTGGTTTACTACTTTGTTATTCTAACACTAATTTTAGAATGTTAAAAATAGATCCACTAAAAATAAGATGTTGTGGGTGGGTTTTTTCCTGAAACAATTGAGCTTCTGTTACTTCTCTCCCAAAGCTATTAGGCCATTATTAGATTTCAAGGAGGTTCGTTTGTAGTAAAGTTAATCATAATTTTTGCAGTGAAGAACTTCATAATCCAACTTTGTTTGGAGGTTATATTTGAGGAGTAAAGACACATGGGATTTGCTAGTTTTTTTGTAAGTCTGTGTTTCTAAATAAGAAGGGAAAGTAAAGCGTAGGTCAGAGTAAGGATATCAGGAAGGAGAATCTTTTTTGATGGACTATATCTTTAAAAATCAAAGTCATTGAAGCAGGAGCCATCACTACTAAAATGTTTTAATTATATGCTGATTGCATGAGGTTTCTGTGAGGCTGAGTTCAGATTCTTTGGATGTTATCCGAGCATTTTTTAAATCTTGAGTTGCCTGAATTTGTTTTTGAGTGTAATTTTATTTAATAATTTTCTGGGTGCACAATACTTGGTGTTCAAATAATGTTGATATGTCTGCAATTTAGTTACTTACTCTTAGATTACTGGTATGTACCCTTAACCTTATATCCATTTTAATATAATTATTTGTATTTTGGTATAGCAATATGCATAAATGAAATCAGTGTGTGACTGTTAAGCCTTCACAGGAAAAGCCGTGCTACTAGAATCAAAATTCTGAAGAGAAATAGAAAGCATCTAAGAATGTTTTTAAAAATAGTTGCTTTAATGTATTTTTAGCGAGTCACTTTTAAAAAGATCTTCCTCTGTTTTGGTTTTACTTGCAGATTTTTTTCATACAAAACCCCTGTCTCTTCTGATACTCTTCCTGCCCAGAATGTTAAATCCATTTATGAAATTTTGTTCTTCTTTTCAAATAAAATACATTTTCTTCTCCAAACCTAGAGAATAATGTACTCTTAATACCTGTTAAGAATCCTATGATATTTTAGGCATTAAAGAACATTAAGGGAAGCATTTTTTAGGAAAATGTATTAGAAACTGTTTTATGTATCAGAAAACTGTTTTAATGGGATTTTACTTAAAGGCAATTAAAAAAAATTCCCTTACATTTTGGATCTTTTTTCCAAAGTGTTAGCTTCTCCTCTCTGTTTTCAAAATTCACTGCACTACAACAGTTTGACCTCTCAGCTTTGTAGCCATAAAGCTGCCTGGCTATTTTATTGGCCAACAAGTCAGCAATTGCTAATTTTATTTTTTCCTGCTGTTGAGAAAAATAATTTCCTGAGTTTCCATCTCTTCAGAAGGCATTTGCTGAAATGGAAGTTATGAGGACAGGCTTAGATGTCCTATAGCCTGACAAATTTTCCAGATTATTATTTTAGAGCACACAGCTGACTGTACTATACAGGAGGAAATAAAGTTACCGTTACTCACAGAATCTGCTGAAACCCTCATCTATCTCAGCCCCCTACTGACTTGTGATTTAATGCCTTGTGCTATGTCTAACAACAACAACAACAAAAACTCTTTCAGGCTGAAACTATATATGTTTTATTTGTCTGGTAACCACTGTGCACACATTAAGGCACAATACAAACAACAGTAATGTCTTTGAGACTGGATCCATTATTTACTGCACCTTCATACAGTGCTTAAACCTGGTGGCAGCTTCAATGTTAAATAATTTATAACAATACCGTGATCTTGCACTGTAATGGCTTATACAGTCTTCTGGGTCACATCTTTCTTCTTGTGGAACTCTGGTTTTGAATGAGATGAAATTTCTGTCTTAGTGAAAAATCTGTTCTGGAATTTCTTCACTATTACTCTAGGTCACGTGGGCTGCCAAAGGCTTCATTCAGCAGCAAAATTTTATTTGATCAAGCTGATGCATGCTGGCCTCTCCCCAAACAAGAGCCTCCCAAAGGTACAGTTCCCCATAACAGTGGCACCTCCTGATAGAGTGATTGCTATATTTCTCTCCAGCAGCGCCAGCTGAAAGGAGCAAAACCCCACTGAAAGGGGTAGGTAGTGTGGAGCAGCAGCCCCACAGGATAGTCTCCTATTTTTAGTCCACAGAAATCTTTCTGTCAATTGTCCGTGAGTTTCTCAGGTTGTGGTTTAGGCAATGAAGGGGTTCTGGGTTAGAGATCAGGTGCTGTAGGAGATACCACATTTCACAGGCTTACTGACTCACCCCGTGCTCAGCAGGATTGCTTATTAATGTTATATAATATGATGTCATTTGATTGCCCCACTCTACAACTGCTGATAGAAAGCACATGGGAACACAGATGCCTATGGAAGTAGTTTCTGCATGTCAATGGATATCTCAGTTAGGCACAGCCCTGATGGAATATATAATAGACAGAGGTATTTCCCATATGGGGAAAAGGGCTTTTGTGTCATCAGGTGCACTATGCACAGACCAAAATACTGTTGTAGGCAGTGAACTTGATGGCTATTTCAAAATAAAATATATTCCTCCAGGAATACATATCCATTGCTATGCCAAGAGAGTAAGTTTATTCTCATAATTTGCAAGGGTGTTCTGCTATTCTATGAATGATGAATTTCACTTTTTAAAAAAAATTTGCTTCTGCAGAGATTTAATTAAGTTCATATTTCATCTGCATCTCCAAGTTATTTCTGTGACAAGAATTCTCTCTGCTCTCTAACTGTATTTCTGCATTTGTCCTTGACAAATACCTGCTAGCATCTCTGTTCTCATTGCTTTGGGAATTGCTGCTGCATTTTGCTTATTTTTTTCTTCTCTCAGAGGTAATTATCAGGAGACACACCAACTCCATCCAAATTTGCAGGCTTTCCTGGCCAGCACAGGTTAATTAGCACCTCCTTACATGAAGCCTACACAGAAGTCAAGTCTTTGAGCTCAGCTGAGAGCTGGCTGGCACCACTGGTGAAGGGGGAAGGAGTCTTGCATCTGCAACAGTGATTCTGTCCTGCTCCGGCTCTCCCGGAGCACATTTAAGGCCACACTCGCAGGCTGCACATCACCTTAGCCTTAACATAGAGCATAAGAACAGCCCCACATGGCTGGCCCGGGTACAGGAGGCAGAGATTTTCCTTGCCAAGTAATGCATGCCTTTGCATCCTCAAGCATGTGGGGGCAGCCTGCGGTGCCTCCAGACACYCCCTGATCCTGCTCCTGTGAGCGGCCCTGCCCAAAGCCACCTTCACCCACCAGCGTATACCTCCTGGGATAGTCTATCTGAGCCTGTGCCAGCTTGCCCTTACACCAAGTCTTTACAATGTCCTGACCTCCAGTACAGTGTATTTCTCCAGTTTCTGTGGTGCAGGCAGGGAGCCAGCCCTCTCGCTGGCTGGACGGACCACACACATGCACCACTAACCTGCCTCCACCAGGAAGGCAGCTTTCTGGCACCACGGAGAAATCCCACGTTAGAGTCCCAGTGCATCAACAGGCTTTTTTTTGACAACAATAACTTATTTTTGGCTCTCGCTGCTAATTATCTGTTATAAGATGACATATGCCTTGTCCTCTATCTTTGTGCTCTGAGGAAGGGGTTCCCCCCTCCGTAAATCCCAGAAAAGTCCTCCCTTCTTTTCCTAAATGGCTCATGGCCTGTTCTTGGGCAATGGCTGGACTCTGCTCTTTGCAGGCCAGGTTTGTTGGCTCCCGGCCAGGAGAAGCAAGCTGGGCCCTGTCCTGGGGACCACAGAGGGGTGGGGGACACCGGGGGCACACCAGTGTGCACTGGTTGCAGTGTTCTGCAGGGGAGGAAGGGAGCTGTCTTGCTTGGTGAAAGCATTCATTTGGGCTGAGCCAGACAGCGTGACTGCAAGACACAGGAGCAAACTGTCAGAAAGCTAGCCTAGAAATCTAGCTCCTGCCCCAAGTTCCCCCTTTCCCCATTTTGAGGCAAGGTGCCGGTGAATGATGTTACAAGTCAGGCAGAGCCCCTTGTGGGAAGGAAAAGCTTAGGACCAGGGCAAGGGCTACAGGATCTTTACCAGGTGCACAGAAGAGCTCATAGGACAGGAACTGTGCTTAAAGATACGCATGTGAGACACAGTGTGACAGCACAAAGGATGGCATGGAGGAAGCTACATTCAAACATTTATGTGAACAAGTGAAGTGTCCTTAGACAGACTGAACTTAGGAGCAACCGGAAAAAACTTCATAGACTTGGACTTGTGTTTTTAAGCTACTGTGATATTTCTCCAGACTGGGCACTGAACTGGTATCAGGCATAATTTAGGAGTTGCAAAGAGCAATTCTGGGAACAAACACTACTAGTAGGAAAACGCTGAAGAGCAATCACCCTCCCTCCTTGACATCCTCTCCCTCCACAGTGCAGAGCACACAACCTCTTCCTCCTGCACAACTCCCAGATGGTCTTCAGCTGCTGATCTGGAGGAGTGCAGCTCTTGAAGTCCTCTACGATTTTGCTAGTCCCACATGGATGTCTTAGATGCCTTAAGGCAGCTCATTGGCACTAGATTTAGAGACTTGAATCCTGCCCTAGATGGCAGTAGTAGGACAAAGACACTGAGCGTTTGTCTTCGATGGGTGCCCTGCCTCGGAAGTGACACAGCATCATTGCTGAATCCTTTGTTCGATGTTGCATGTGAAAATGAAAACTCATTTAGGTTGCACTGCCAGCTGTAGCTTGTGGGCACGCTAGGATGAAAAACTCAGTATTTTTACTCATAGTCAGCCAGAGTCCATTTCTCAATGTGTATTAAGACTTCTCTTGATTGTTATCTTCTACAAAACATAATTATATGAGCTATTCGGTCATGGATAGACTTACATGTCTGATGCTGCCCCAGCCTGGGCTTTTTACAGAAGGCCAAAACTGCCTGCACACTTGGTTACATTCACAAATAGCATATGCTGTTATGCTTGCTACTTTGGTTAGTGCTGGTTCAGCATTGCTCTGAGTAACACTGCAGCCACTCATTCACTCTCTCACATTTGCATTCCTGGATATTCCAGGAACGCATTTGGGTTAAATTCTTCAACTGGGCTGTATTGACTCCAAAAAGAAATGGTGGCATTTAAAAAAAACTTCTTTAACTCAGTGAAGGGATTTCCAAATTATGAACTGAACTTCTTTAATATCAGAAACACTAAAATTCTCTTCTGCTATTCAAAACACTTATATGAGTTGCTTATTTGCTATGGCCTTATGGGCTTTGCAAAGTTATTCATTTTCTTTAGAAAACACTTTTAGTAGATTCTAGCTACCTGAAAAATATTTTGCCATGAAAAAAATAAGTTCAACTGACTTAGAAGAACTTTGAAGGAAACCAAAGACTTTGCCACAGATGCCTTTAATCTGAAAAATGTCTATGCTTTTATTTATACATTTGTATTATGTGTGTGTGGGTATGTGTGTGTATACATACGTGAAGATACTCATTTTAGAAGAGTTTTAAATATATTTACTGTTTTTCTTTCATCATGAATTCCTTTTTTTATGATCAAAATCATTGTACTTAAAAAGTTTATAAATGAAATGATACCAAAAACATTACAATAAATACTTTTTAATCTCACACATTTTAAAAATAGCTGCTTTTTCCCTGTGTGCAGAATTGTCTGATTGTCAGATGTGTTCAATAAGCATAACTGGCACATTCTAAATGCCTATAGTTTTTAATGAATTTGACTCAAATATATGATAATATAAACACAGTGTATATGCAATTCTGTTGTAAGGGATAAGGGTTTTGCTAAAGTAGCAGTGCCACATGTTCCTGACAACAGCATTATGACTGCATTTTTGGATGTTTGAGTAAAGAAAGGGTTTGCATTTGCAGAGAGAGATTGTTTTTCCTTGCTGTAGCAAAAAAATCTGGAGGTGCTGAGCTCAGTGTACATGAGATTTTCTCAGAAGGCAAACTGGGAGTTGGCTTTATGTCCTCAACTTAGTACTTGTTCTTTTTTCTTTGCCAAATCCTTCCTAACCTTGTGTACCAAACTGACCACTGGTTCATTATTTTGAAAACAATAATTTGAGTCCATATTTCAGCCAGCAGTTTCTTTTTTCTTCCTCTTTTTTTTTTTTCTTGCTGCTCACTTGCCACTATTTCTCTCTGTGCAGTGACTTACTGCATACACATATCCCTGGACATGTCCCAGACTGGGTAATTGTACTCTTCCTACCTCAAATGATTCATCCTTTGCTTCCAAAATGGGAAGTCATTCTTTTTTTCCTCTCCCCAAAACTCTTAAATAGTGCTGCTGGAGAAAAACTATCTGCTATATTTAAATGGTATGTGTGGCTATATTTCCCTGATGTTTGAGCAAGCCTTTTTAAGATTGTTCTAGATGAAAGCACATGGTATTATTCCTGTTGTTATTAGCCAGAACTGCAGCAAAAAATCTTTATTTCAAAGTGGATGCAAACATTGCTCCCTAGGCAAGTTGCCAGGGGTGATATCCAAGGGATTTTGGAGCTACTTGTTTTATTCAGCCTGTTATTGGAATATGAAGCCCAATTATAGCATCCCAGATTAGATTAATATCAGGAACAGCCTTGACTCTGCTTCTCAAACAGAAAATCCTCTCAGCCAAGGATCATGACATTGCCTTGTTGGGCCTTATAAAGTATCTTTACAAAAAGACTTTTTGAAGTCCTATTGTCTCTTTCAAGTTTCCAGCAAATGAACATGCAAATGCTAGATAATGAGATTTTCCAAAGGAAGTAGGATTCTTTTAAGGTCACCTCTGAAGGACACTAGATTTTTCAGAAGAAAATTTCTGGTCAGTAGATAGGAGAGAAAACTGTGGTAGCAAAGCTTTTAAAAATCTGCTAATCTTAACAATAGACTCTCATGAATAAGAATAGGCACTTCATTCAGCAGAACCATGGTGCCATGACTCCCAGCTGTGATTTAGCTAGAAATGTTTCAAAAGTGTCTGTCACTGTAATATCTAAACACTGTGCAGGGATTATAAAAACATATAGAGAGCCACTCAGAAGGACAGTAGATCAATTCAGTGATGAGAAGTTRTATCATATTTCATCAAATATAATTCTATTCATTTATTCAGTTGTACCTCACTGCCAGCCATTGTAGGAAGCAACAAACGTGGTATTCAAAAGTCTTAAGGCTCCTTCTAGAATTAATCAACAGCACCAGCTCAAACCCGCTCTGAATTTCTGGGATCCCTAACCAGTGTCCAGAAGTGCCCTCTAAAGACGATGACTCCATGCTTGCCAGCAGGGAGATGGTGTACAGAAAGGGAAACCTTCATGGGAGAAAAGGAGCTCGGCTTGGGAAAGCACTCACACTCCATCTGAGGAAAGAGAAGCAAAATACTCCATGGCTGGGGCTGCCTGTCTGCACCCATCAGAATGAACATTCCCATAGGCAAGTGCCCCACTATTACACCACTTCCCCCCAACCCCTTGCTAAATCTTTTTCACAGCTTAGCATGAATACATCTGAACTGACTCCAAGCCCTTGAAAAGTATCACCTATTGTCCTGAGACTTCCCTTCCTAAACCAGCTATGGTAATGTTTAGCTTTATTTAATGGACAGGAGCTTCTAAAGCGGTCACTCCACTATCGACTAGTGGTAGAACTGGCGGTTCTACCACTATCCTCATTGCTTCCCTTCACAGCTCCCACCAGTGTTACAGACGTCTCAGTCTAAGACTACCAAAATTCCTTGCAACCATAAGCAGAGGCCCTGCTTAAGGCTTGTGTTGCCCACCACAGCACAGGACCTTTTCTGCTCTCTTGCTTTTGTTGGCTCTTTTCACCCACTCAGCCACTTCTGCATTGTGCAATATTGTTTCATCTCTTCCACGGATCTTCTCATTCTAACTGTACCTGAGGAGCAGGCCATCTTGGTGCTAGCCGACTTCTTGTATTGCCGAGTATTTCCAGCATGTGAAATTAGGCTTCTGCCTGACCTAGCCCATCTAATGATTGCCTGCAGATTTTGAAAAGAAGCAAAGAGAAATCAGTTTGTGTGGTTGTACAAACAAGAGCTTTTTGTGCTGTTACTACTGATAGAAAACCTTATTCATCAGTGAGCTACAACCTCAAACTGATGTTGGACCAAACCCATGTACTCGCACTGTTCTCTGCGGTGCAGGAATGCTCAGGGGCTGGTGGGACAGCAACGGGAGAACCAGAGGGCCGGACCTCCCCCTGGCTGCACTGCAGCGCTGCATTGAAGGGCGCAGCCAGCCCCATCTCTTGGCACGTCCTGGGAAGGCATGGCAAGCGAAGCAAGCCCATGGGACTGCAGGATCATAACAATGAAGTACATTTGTTAAACGCCTTGTCTCTCAACTTCCACCACGGTATCCCAACATATACCTGAAATGCGTATATAAACCAAAAGTATTTTAACTTACATATATTGGAATCTATTACAAAAAGAAGAGCTGGAAAAGAAGTAAATTTAGGCTCATACTTTAAAATGTTTAGAAATATAAAATTGGACAATAGAAGAATTAAAAACATACCTTTTATGTAGTAGCTTAAATTTTCAATACGTTAGCACAGAAGTGTTCACATTAAAAGAGAGCGAATAATATTGCTAATTCTTTCAATTTTATCATGAATTTTTAATTGTTTACAAAAGCTTCAACCTCTGGAGTCAAATGATAGCACAAGACTTCAAGTTTCATTTTTTAAACCAGGTTCTAAACTGCACAGCACACAAAAATCTCATTCTGTTTGAGGATTTAACTCACAATCATCAAACATTCACTCTTGGCAGTAGTGGGTTAAAACAGGATATGGGCGGCCTATACCTATATTGGAGCTGTGTGAAAGTAGCTGCTTTTATTAAAAGACATGTAGCTGTAGAGATCAAGCCATCATCTTTCATTCTGGAAATGAATCAAGACAAAGAGAAAAGACTTTGAGATCCTGTTTTTTGCAATTTTTTTTTATTATATATAATGCAACAATAGATATCATTTAATTTGCTCTATGCTTTGCCTCTTTGCTTTAATGCACAGAACACAGAAATCTCTCATTCTTACCAGAACAAATCCTACTAGCCTTCCCGCAGACATCAGCCATATGAGTAGAGAAAAATGATTAGGTRGGGTACTGAAAAAGGGAGATGATTTGCTTTTTGTGATGCTAAAGGACAGCTGTCATGCATGGTGGAGCGCCGTGCAATCTCTTCTGTGTGCTAAAGTAACATCTGTTTTGTCCTGCTTTTTCCTGTTTCCTCTTCCTATAATTACTAAAGCAAAGTTTGTTTTTTGCCATCATAACATCTTTACCCAGGACAGAAATGCAACTAAATGACCCCTTTGAGCCTGCTGCCAAGGTACCTGTGCGGCTTAGCTGGCCGCGCTTTCGGGGGCATGCAGCCAGGACCCTTGCCCCGCGACGGAGCACCTGGCCCCCACAGCATGCCCTGTGTGCCTCGGCCCACTACGCCTCCAGCCAAGACCTCCCACCTGGACAGCCGCTTTGAGCTTCCAGCAAAACAGGACGGCAGTGAAGGAAGCCCTTGGGTTGTTTGACCCCATCAGCAGCCAGCTGTGGGATTCATCAAGGCATCATCACCCACCAGAGACTGTTTTTTTCATGTCTTTTGCTGGCTCCATAGCGAAAGCTGTAAATATTGCTCTTTTTCCCTCTTAAAACTCAGAAGAAATGTGAATGTTCTCTTAGTGCATTTGAGGCTGAACTCCTTTGAGAGAAAACAAAACACATTTTGCATCCAGTTATTAAGAGTTTTCTCCAGCATGTGTGAAGGGCTCTTTATTTTGTAGAAATGTGAAGTGGAAAAGACACAGGGCCCGTAGGCCTACTAATGTGGGGTGCCTTTCCATGCCTACATGCTCTACTTGGCTCAGGCAGCAGTAGGGGTGTTTGATAACCTCTCAAAGAATGGAAATTTCTGTAACAACAGCATAAATAAATTACTTTTAATGGGATGGCTAAAAATCCAGGTAAAGGGTTTGGATTTAGCTATTAATAGCATGAAAGACCAGGAGAAAAGGTCCTAAAACAGAGCAGTGGATGATCTCCATGGAGGGAACATAGGGAACGCAGAGCTCAGTTTGTATGGAAAATCAGCAGGAGCTGAGGGCAAATTGGTGTTTGGCCTTTTGAAAGTTTTCCACCCTTTGGGATAGCCGGGCCATGGCTGGCATTAAAAGGCTACTCGTGTGCTCTCGGAGAGGCTTGGCTCTCTCACGTTGACTGTGTGCAGCAATAGCTTAGCGATGTGCGGGTTGGAATTAATAAAGTATGTTGATTCATTTGCTCAAACACAGGCTGGTAAAACTGATTCAAAACATTATATCCTCCCAGGCCTGCAGTAGGAGAGTAACAGAAAATAGTATGAGCACAGAAATAAGCATCATTCGTCTAACATTTTGCACTTTAATCCCTTTTTTTTTTAACAGTTCTTCTTGTGCTACCTAGATTTATTTTCCTCCTCCTTGTCTCCCCAAAGCTGCCTTTTGCAGAACCATCTTTCCTGCTGTCAGCGCGCGGCACTGCAAAATGCAGGCTTGGCAGGGATGCTGCTGAGAGCTCCCGATGGTACCACACCACCACAGCTGGCACTGGCCGGCCCAGGAACAGGGCAGGCACCACCGCTGCTGCAGCCTCCTCTTCCTCCCCCTCCCAGCCCCAGGCACGGCTCCTCCTCCTCAGTGTGGAGATGGCTCTTTTTCCAAGCACTGATTTCCTATCATTTAATGTGAGGGGAATAGAAACACTGATTTTCCATTGACTTAGCCTCAGCTGTTCACCTCTGGGAGCCGGAGAGTAGCAGTGAGTAAGCACTAGGCTACGGAAAATCTGTGTTGATATAAAAGCTTACATGTACATGCTTACAATTACTAATTTGTGCTAGTAGCTGAACAGAAATGTCAGTGGTCAGGGAATAGACAGGTTTACACATCCTGTGTGGAAACACGGGGTTGTGCACTTCTTCCATTGTTTGCTATTTAAGATGCCAAAGGTTAAAAATATTCCGCAAACTTAGCTGAAAGAAAAACTGTCAAGAGTTCAGGGCAGTTTCTATTTTATTTTATGTGCTGTCAGTAATACATTCACACTTCAAGAGCCTCTCGTATAAATATTTGCTTGCAAATGCCAGCAGAACGGAAAACTACATAGCGACTTCTGATGCTTTGAATCAGGATCCAAGACTAAATTGACCAACTGTTTTAAACGGACTGCGCTGGGAAATCTGCTGCCTCCTTTTCAAGCAATCATCTCATTTATTCTTTATCATCCAAATATTTGGAGTAAAAGTGTTTATTTCTAATTGTGAATAAGCCCTTATATTTCCAAGTATCATGGTGCTGTATTAGAGGGCTGTATTCTCAGTGTAAATCAGGATAACTGCACTGAACTTAACGGAGAGACCTTGGTATAAATGAGCTGGAGGTCTGGTCAGCCTAACCTATTTGACAAGCTAACTGTTTTATTTTTAAACTTCTGTAAATTAAGTTAAATTGTGACATAATGGTAGCAATGCAATTGGTAATTGACTTCTAGGCTTTACCAGATTTTTATCATAGTAGCTATTAGTAAGCAAATCAATGGCATTCAGTGATGATTTACAAATATGCTCCATAATAGCCTCTTCCCTTTGCAGTGGATTTTCTGAGGTTCAGGATCTGAAAAATTAACTTTATCTTCCCTGTGGACTCCTGTCTGAAACCTCAACTGTCTAGAGATCAAAGAAGATCCCTTGTCCGTGTTGTCATTTTGAGTGACAGATCAGCAATGTGTAATTCAGTAGATCAACCCCTACTATGAAAATAATAATACCTCTTCCTTAGTTAGATCGGTAAAATCAAAGTCATGGTCTAAAACAACTTAATTTCATCCTTCAGAAAGAAGTCATTTTTGAGCTCACTATAACTTAAGAGATCTTTTTTCGTAACTGCTTCCTAATTAACCATTTCACTGCTCAAGCCTGTGTTTCATTTGTCTTTTATCATTACACTGCATTTTCTTTTTTCTTTAATTCTTTTTCCGTCTTTCTTTTAATAGTTGGGAATTTGTAATGAAACAATTCAAAGGAAAATCTACATATGGAGGCCATCAGGAAGCAGTGAATATTTGTGGCAGCCGGGCCAGGAAACCCAAATTTCTATAAAATCAGCCAACAGTGTCAGTCAAATTATCCCTGAACATGTGTGTGTGTCTCACAGAGCTCTTCCTGGGGTTGTAAGAATATGTTTCTACAAGTTGCAAGAGACCCTTACTTTGTTAAAACTCAAAACTGGTGAAGATGAGAAGCACAGCTGAGCTTTGGGGCTGTAAGTGGGAGCTGAGTTGACAGTGCACTCAAAGGGGGCCACATTTCTGTTTACAGAGAGGTACTCAACCTCCCTTTTAAATGTCTGGTCACACTATTTCTTGTCAGACTTGCAATTAAATTTCTACCAGAAGCTCACTTTTAGAAATACTTAAATCTGAGCACATTGGAAGTGTGAACATTTGAATACATACTTGGAAAAATTCCAGCACTTGGGTTCATGCAGTATAACATTTGCAACCACAAAATCTATGGCATTTGGGTTTTGTAGCTGGAAATTGCAGAATGGCCATATTGGATGAACAGGTTTGATCTGCAGGAGTAACCAGTACCAGCTGCTTCAAAGGGAGATGCACAAATCCTTGCATTAGCATTTATAGGATAGCTTGGCCCTAAGGCAGTTTACCTCTCATTTCTGCTTGTTAAGAACGGCTCATGCAATGGCACGTGAAGAGTTACAATAATTTTGAAATTATCACTACTTAATTAAATGATATTCTCATGCTATTAAAACTCTACAGAAATATATTGTTCATGTAAATGTCCAATCCTTTTTCCTTTTTTTTGTTTTAATCTTGTTAAATTTTTGGCATCAGGGTAACTTTAGCAATAGGTTCATAGTTTCACAACCACTTTCAGGCAAAAGAAGGCCTGCCTTTTTGTCTGCCTGCAAAGGTTCATTCTCTGTCCAGCTCTGCCTTGTGCTGTCCCAAGTGTTTTTATAGCCATGTAGTGAACCAGATCTGGGAATTAATGAGGTTAAAACCAACTGTTCAGAAGAGATGGCTAGCTGTAACCCACATCAGTTCCCTCATCCAGTTCATTGCTTCAGAAGCACTCTTGCAAGCTCATGAGAGATGAGAAAGAAGCAGCCTGGGTTACATGAAGGGTGGCTTTATTTTTTCAGACTATCCATTGTGTCACCTTCTAGGAAGAAGAGAGAGACCCAGACAAATATTAAAAGAACATCAGTCAGTGGGTGACTCATTCTTTCCCTACTTTTTCTTTTTTCTTTTTTCACTTCCTTACCTTGGCGAACTTTTCAATTATTCTTGACAATGGCTTATGCAGTCCTTGACCCCAAATGTGAATTTCTGTTGAGGCTGAATGGTAGATTTCCTCTCTTGGATTGCTTCTATGACTACTCTCATCCAAAAAGGATCCAATACATGAGTTATTTGATGTCTGTTTTGTTACTACTATGTATTTATGTTACTGTGGTCCTAGTTAGACACTTGACTTGCTCCTAGGTTTAGACTGTTGGGTGCTAGGTCCAGTACGGACACAGGGTTTTTTTGCACTAATGCAGTGTAGAGCAAGTAAATAATTTTTAAGACCCTCTAGCATTGCCAGAGTAGCAAGTGAAAATCAGGCCCAGAGTATCTTTGAACTTGTGTGTGAAGCATTTGTGAATTTTTCCCCCATGAGCTAAAAAGCTAAGGCCAAAATCAAGGCACATATATCGCCAGTTCTATTAATTTCTCAGTGTCACTTTTCAGTGCAAGCTGTCCACGTGAACGCTGTCTTTCGGCACTCTTCCAGCTTTCAGCTACCCTCACCAGCAGTCACTCAAAGAAGGAGAGGAGGAGAGAAGGAGAGGAGAGGTGGATGCTGAGCTGTGGCATTTCCTCTTGGTCTCTTGGGGAAGTCTCTCCACTTTTGTTCAGTCAAGCCATGTATACGTTATGGCATGATGACATGTCATGTCAGCTGGATAATAAAGTGCCTCCAGTGAACCTGAGACAGGGCAATGAGATACTCTCCACTGTGCCTAAATGCCCTGTGTGCCTTCACAGATAGAAGCATGCATAGTCTGGGGTGACGGCCTGCACAATGTATGAACCACTGCATGTCTGGAAGCAAAGTCAGACAATAAACCCAAGTGTATTAAGAAATCAATACGCTGAATTTATTTATTGATGATATCTCCTCCCATACCCTTTCCAAGTGCATAAACTGCTCTGGCATTTTCAGGCTCCTGCATCTAAAATGACAGGATATTCATTTCCATCTGATGAGAACAAGAGATTTTTTTCATGTCACAACATTGGATTTGCTCAATTTGCCCAACTGAATTAATGTCAGAATTTTGTTTATGTTAAAAGTTCAGAATGCTTATTAACTTTCAGGAGAAAACACAAAAGCTCTATTATACACCTTTACTGTATTAAAAAAAAATCTTTGATGTGTTCAGCATGCAACTTTTTGAAGTTTCAAATACTATGCCAGGTGAACCGTGGAACGAAGAGCCTTTGCTTTGGTCTCTGAGTCTATTGACCTGTGATCTCATGCAATAAGCAACTAATAAAAGCAAAATTTAGATACTGTAACAGATTTCCTTATAAAATTAGACTTTTTTTCCCTTGTAGTATCACAAGTCAGGGTATGTTTGTAATTGTTTTAGCAGTCTCAGAGTCTCAGCAGACTCTGCCTGCTTATAGAAGTTAAACTACTTTCAAAGGGAATAGCAAGCTGTACAGTCAAAGAGAGTTTAAGACCTTTCACATTCATTAAAATGTATTTGAAGAATGATAAATCTTCCCTACATGTCAGACAGCCATCTTTTCTGCTTTATTTTAAAAGCTACTTTTCAGAGATCTGAGAGTAAACAAGCATGCAAGGCTTCTTTAACTGCACCTTTTTTTACTTTTTTCCCCCTCTAATAAAAGAGTGTTTATGGCTTCATACACAGGACTGGAAAGAAAAGGATGTGAGGAAGACAGATTAAAGGTACAAAATCCACAAGCTGTATTTAAAAGTAAACTTTAAGAAGCTATATTCACAAAGAATATGAAAATCAATTTATTCCCCTTTTTGTTCAAACCAAATTATTGCAACTTCCTTTTTTGCATTTATATAACATTACTACTTGGCATCAGCTTTTATCTGAGCCTAATGAAGGTTTGGCAAATCTAAATAAGGTAACGGAATTTTCTGCATTAACTGAACATACAATATCATGTTACAAGTTTTGGGAAAAAAATCACATTTAACTAGAAGACTAACCTACTTTTTGCAGATACAGCTTTGTAATGAATTGATTCTAATTTCTCAGTTTCAAGCAGGATAGCTAACTGTTTCTGCTGTTAAATTTATGATGCTGACATGGCTGTTCTCATAAACATAGATTATTTAGAAAGAAAAGGAAAATCTTCAAGCAGTGTAATTGTCACCATTCATTGACTTCAGTAAAGTAAGAGCAATTTAGACTAGCACAGTTCCAGAATTTCTTTTCAACTTGCTTACCCATAAAACTATAAAGTAGCATTTCTACATTGTCTTCGGTGAAGGATTATATCATCTATACATTCCTTATCATAAAGTATTGAAAATGCTACTCTAATTTAGTTGAAAGGAGACCTAAAACACATCTCATATACTTTGTAATTATGGCAAGTGACTTTGCTCATTCTCTGTGTTCAGCCATGCTTCCTATTCAGGGCAACAGGAACAATGTTGCTCTATACTCCCTTTGCTGTGTGTGCTCTGCAAGTCATCAGCCTCTCTACCACTGCTAGCCAGCTCCAGGTAGTCGTTCGCACCTTCCCTTTCACTCACAGTTATCACTGCACTCTGTGAAAGCCACAGGGAATATTTCATGGAGAGACACTATAAATCCACTGGTCCTGATGCCATTTGACCTTTTGACAGTGATTTTAATGAGAGGGGAAGGGTGCCCTAAAGGATCTGGAATTGTGCATTTTCCTGCTATTTTCCTATCTTCCCTACAAAAAAAGAAAAAAAAAGCCTAAATATGTGCCCCTTTATTGAAAGGCATCTTGCATCTACTCTGAAAATGGGTAGTTTCCTAGCTCATTTGCCTTAACAACTTTCCAGTATATTTTAGAGCACCAAAAATCACCATTAGTATATTACAAGACAAAGCAGCTGTTAAAGTGGATTGTTGGAGAGGCAAAGCATTATCTGAGGACATCACCCAATTTCAATTCCTTCTCTCATAATTTTTCTGCATGATTTCAGGACATTCTCTTAGGACACAATTTCCAAGAGGGATTTGGACATTAAGCCTAGATTTACAAAAGGGCTTATGTGATTAAAATGGAACTTAGGGAGGTTTTAAGTACCTGTGACTGAGATTGCAATCCTGCCAACTTCTGCTCAGCTACAGCTTAACCTTAGAGGCACCTAAAGAACATATGGGCCCGAATTTTTATTTTTTTCTTAAAATCCTTTAGAGGCCTAATGTATTGCTCTGGGCATGCAAAAGACACCTCCTCGAAGCTGAGCAGTTTGGCATCTATCTCCCAGCATGGTTCATACACATCCACAACCAGCAGAGCTACTGTGCTGCTTGGTCTGATTAGCATCCTTGGAACATCCCTACCGAACTGAGCTCTGCCGAAAATGCAGGTGTACCTGCCTCTTTATTTTAGACAATGCTGGAGACAGAGTCACTTGTTACACTAGAGCTTGGTGTAACACCCAGCACCTTTACTTGTGAGGATACAGACCCGCACATCTCATGCAAGAGCAAAATGGCACCAACCAGTGCTGGGTAGCCACCCTTTTCCCTCCAGCTGAAGCTCTGCCTGGCAGACCAGGGGCAGGCATGGTCCTCCAGCAGAGGAACCAGTCCATTTACCTGACAGGGACAGTCCTGGGTGTCAGCTTGGGGTCTAAAAACTGCCAGTGGAATTTAAGCTCAGCATCCCTTTCTACAAAAACAGAAAGCAGAAATGGCTCCTCTTAAATGCATGCCTTACGCTGAGCTTGTTTCCTTCCTCTGGCCCAGGGAATTTTTTGTCATGCTGTGCAATGTGGGACAGCCTCAAAGGGAGTGAGGATGTGACTTCCCTCCTTCCCCACGTAGTGCATAGTCGCATGGTTAGGTTTACCTCCTGCATCAGGGGAGACTGAGTTTATGAATACCTCTGACAGAGGAGGGAATTAATTAATGTAATCCCTGCCATGCGCCTCAGCTGCTGTGCTGCTACGTAAGAAACGGGCTATCAGGCCTCCTTCTCTGGCCATATCTCTTCATGGGAGGCTTTGGGGCTGGCAATACTGAATGGAGGAAGATGCCTAAACCTCAGGGAAACTTGCAATTTTATGCATGCCCCGTCCTTAGTATTTCCTTTTGATTTAGCTTTAAGTGGCTGATCAGTCAGCAGGCTGGTTTGTATGGTTCCCTTTCTGAAGCATATGACCTTCTTTAAGCAGAAGACTATATGGAGAATAAATGCCTAATGAAAGGCTCAACAATTTCTTACAGGAACTGGGCATCTATGTTCCCGTATTGTTCTGGGCTTATAAATGTGAATCTTAGTGACTTTCAGTTAATAAGGTTACAATATGCAGCTATTTCCAGGCCTAACTCCCAATCATTTCAGTAGGAGCTGAGGGTCCATACAACTCTGAAATCTTTTCTTAGGACGCATAACCTGCTTTTGAAGATGGGACTCATATTTTTGGTAATGTTACTCATGGTATCTCTGGACCTCAGTTATTCATCTGCAAAAGGGGCTTGAAGGTGCTGCTCTGCTAACCCAGATGTTATGTTAGATAAACACATTTGAAAACATAAAGGACCCAGGCACTAAGAGAATTCCATACTAGATTAGCTTTGATTGAATTCCACCAAGATAAAACTTATGTTACATTAAAAATAATTTTACTTGCACAAAGTGAGGTGCTGGTCACAAGAAATGATGCATGCTGTAGGTTTTAGGAGATTACTATATTTTGCAAAATGTCTCACATCATTGACTTTCTGGTCTTCGGAATCCATACAACAAAAAGAAATCTAAATGTTGCAAATATCCTACTAATGTTAAGAGATACTGACCTCTGGCACAAGTTTTCACAAACAAGGTCTTAAAACCAGAATATTTCTTTTCAAGTTGACATACTAAAGCGTGTTTTTGTTTCGTTTTCTAGGTAGTTGTTTTACTAGGTAAGACACACCATTTTCACTATTTTATGGATTATTTCCCCCCATTTATATGTGCTTTGTCCAAACTACTTTAAAATAACTCTTAACAAGGGGCCTTTGGAAAGGCCCCTTTTTTTTCCCTTTGGAAACTGTTTTACAATTTCATTGACATTTCTGCTTGGAATTTACCCCTGCTATTCCTCCCAAAAAATGCAGTTTGTTAAAATAATCAGATTAATTTTTAGTCCTTACAGCCATTCTCTTCGGAGGCTTTTCAAAGAAACAGGCAGTGCTTAGTCCAGCTCTCTACCCTCCTCTTTGGGCCTCTTCTGCATTCACTCACACCTGCTAGCCACCTTATTCTTCATTTGCTCACAAGGCTTTCTAGCCCTAGGTGACCAATACCAGAACACTGTGAGATGATGCTGGAGCTCAACTTCAGGCCAGGAAGTTTAGGAAGGTGGTAAACTTAACTATTGCTGTGATTTGCTGGCACTAAAATCACAGAGAACCAGAGCTCTTCCTGAGTGCTCTGATATTCGCCTGTGGGGGCACCTCCGCCCCGAGACTTCGTACTGTCCTTCTGTCTTGCTGTCTTCACATGCTCTCTGCAGAGGTCCCAATGTGCCACCAAGTGCAATGAGAACAAATATTCCTGTGAAAATTAGCTGCAGTTTGAAACCCCCATGCCATTAACAAGACCATTTCTTTAAATATCCTTTAGAAGCAGCTTGACAGTGTGCTGTATTTTGCAGTGCAAGTAATCCAGACTTAATCATTGCTATGTTAAGCCCTGTTTTATCTAAAATATTTTTGCTTACTTTTCACTAGCTTAAGTAGCTCCTGCCTGCCTGCTCTTCTGTTTAGCAATAGTCGCTCTCAGCTGGCTGTCTTGGCTCTGCATCTGGGAGACTTTTTGGCTTGCTGTGTATACAGAGTTGGTTGTTTGGTTTGCAGGGTTTTCCATATCTGAGCTCAGCTATGTGGTTTGTTTAGTTCTGGGAGACTGGGGTTGGCCATTTGAATTCCTAGGTCTTGTGTGTCTGAAGCGAAGCAGTTTGGTTTTACAAAAATATTCTATGGCATGACAGACTCTTGAATAGTAATCAGTGTTCAGCAGTGATGACAGACAGCAGTATCCACAGGAATTAGGTAATCAATGAAGACTCAAATAATTGGCATGTTAATGGTAAAAAATTAACTCATTCTAGGAACATGAATGGCATGGATCCATGAATGGTACTTTTTCAAGAAGGTGGCGGTATCAATATCAATAATTGCCCCTTAGAATATTAGCATAATGGAAATATTAGGGATGGCTGTGTTCCTCAGGGAAGAAAATGATCTGTCACAAGGAAACATAATGGTAAATTAGCTACAGTATAATAAAAACAACATATACTTAAAGCTTAAAGGCTTATTTTTATGTAAAGATTACTACGAAACTTCTTAATGTGTAATTGCTAATGATTTAATCAAGTGTTTGAATTTCAAGCCCTCTCCATGACAGCAAATTAAGACCTTTGGAAACGGGAAGTTCTTTGGGGCAGACACCTATTTTTGAGAATGGGCATATGTACTATTTAGCCCTGTAACACCCAGATATGTGTGCTTAGGCTACCTCTGTAATGTGAACAGTCAGTCATTAAGACTAGACATCTTAGATGCTCAAGAAGAAGAGGTCTCTTCTTCGAAGGGATGCCATGGTATGTAACAGCTTGTTGTAATGTATATTGCAAAGTATGTCATTTATGCCATATCATTTTTCACCAACTGAACACAACATTTGTTTTCCTTTCTTTTTTGAAGTTATTATAATTATATATATATCCATTTTTACAATGCCTGAAATGACCTAATTCTGAAAAGATGTGATTTTCCACACTTTTCAAACAGAAAGATATTGATAAAAACAAGCAGTTAGACTTAGTTTTATGCTGTTTTCTATAACCTACCACTGATAAAATAAGGCTTGCTAACTTCTGTTTCTGGCTATCTGTAGCCAGAGATGCTGGTTTATTCAGGAGTTCTATTTCCTTAACTATAAGAGTCCTCTGTTACACATAAATTAGTCTGTATAAATACAAACTGCGCTTGAGAAAGCTACTCCAAAAATGTTGGTATGCTGATGTCTGACAGTCATTCAACCAGTGGGAGCAAAGATGTATAGCGCTGTCGTTTTTCACAGAGGGAACAAAGGGACACGCTAAGTTACTACGTCTCTTTTTTGTTGATATTGGACACTTATTCTGGACAAAGTGATCCAGAGGAAGATAAATAAAAAGACTTTGATTTTTCAAAATAGTGACTTTGAATTGGCCGGAAAAGAAAAATAAAGAAAGTCAGTATCATGTTACCACATGCCAGGAGACAGTGGTAAGTTTTTATTTTTATAGCACATTCTGGAAAACATCAGGGAAGGAAAAAAATCATAGAAACACATAATTATAATCCTCTATATTAGGAATTAAAATACATTTTTATATCACTTCTCCTATGTCATATTTTATAAACTTTTGTACACTTTAGATAATACTAAAAATTAGAGAGATGAATGAAAAAGAAGAAAGAAATATAAAATATGCCTGCATTTTGATGGAAGGAAAATATAATAGTAAATCTGTCCCAAATTCTTAGCTTACACCTTCAAAGTGAACTTTGAGGTTTCCATTGGCTGCTGTGGACACATGGGATGCCCTCCCCATTTCTGATGGCAGGATTGGGACTTCATATGGCAGGTCTTTGAATGTTCATCGCTTAACACAGAAAGGACTCGTCTACTGGCTACTACACTCTAACCAATGCAGGTATAGAAAAAGGGAAAATGGAAGAACTGCATCATTTTCATCCTCATGGCCAAAACAGTAAGTCCATTAAAATGGCAGCTATATAATATCTTTTTTGTTACTTTACAGTGCAGGTTGCTTCAGGACTTTTGTAGAAACCTTAATTCTTTCTTCTGAAGTTTTCAAAAAGCTCTGTCACTCCTATTTAGAGACCCAATCCTGAAAGCCCTCCACGGACCTCAATGAACTGGCCTTTTTGGAAACCATTTTGTCATTGCCTTCAAGAACTTATCTCTAAAGGCTAACTGGACTGTGCTGTAAAACCAGTTTGACATTTCACAGAGCTGAGCACCTTTGAAAACTGAGTGTACCTTGAAAAATAAAACCAGCAGAAGTCCTTAGACCAGAAAGGAAATGAGCCACACTGGGGCTGCAGGGCCACATGGCAATGAAAGTATCACATGATGTGATGATGGAAGGACTAATGTGTGCCTAAAACAGGCATATCATGTCAGTACCTGGCTACTGAACATGACCAATTATTTTTTATATATATATATATAAATTATCTATTGACAATTCCATAGGATTAAACCCTTTTACATCAATACAAAGGTTACTCTTACAGAGCATAATGCACTACCAAATAGAGAGATCCCTCCTTGTTCTGAACAACCTAACTCAAATGTCAGAAGCAATATAATCATATTTTTCCCTGTTGATGGTAGTAGTACAACATCCCTGTCCCATTAGTGTGGCTAAAACCTGATCCAGAAGGACCAAACCCCATGACCAAAGGACCAAGCACTCCAGAGAAGGGATTCTCAGGGAGATTTTCAGTGACACAGAAAATGAGAAGCAGTTCTGTAACACTAATGCAAGCCTGCCATTATACCTTTACATATATATAAATAAAATTTAAAAACTTACTGATTGATTATAGCACACCTAACACAGAAAAGGTCCAATCTCCACTGGAGCCACTGCCATTAATACAGAATGAATGAACAATAAGACCAATCAAAAAGAATAGCTGAAGAGCTGATGGCCTTGACTGGAGTATTTAAATACTAGAAACTAATGGGCTTTAGGAAGAAGTGGAACCAAAGAGATCACAAAGTTAAAAGCACTTTCGAAGTAATGCAGAAGTTTGAAATCAAAACCAAGTCTAGAGAAGTAACTATCTGAGGAATGAAGCATCCAAAAGAGGGGGGAAAAAAAGATGAAGTAATACAAAAAGAGAAAATTCTTATTTCAGAATGTATGCATAACAACAGTCTTTCCATCTAAGGCAATACAAAATTCTTATTACTCAAAAGTAGTCATTCTTTCAAATCATAATAAAAATTACCCACAGGGCACAGTTTTAAGTAAAAATGCTTAGTAAAAGAAAAAAGAAACAACCCAGAAAGAAAAAAAATCATTGGAGAGAAGTTATCTTCTCTTGGCTCAAGCAACATTTTCTAAAATTCAGACATAAATTGTGGACTCAACAATTTTATTCTAGTAATGTTACAGAATGAGATCCTTAGTATTCATAACAAAAAATAACAATCCTGGACTTTTACTGAGTACCTTAATGCAGTAGCATTTTGTAGCAGTGTGTTCTAAAATGTAATTATGTGCAGTGGAAAAGGGCCGCTGTTTTTGTAGTTTTTTGTTTATTGCCTTTCAATTTCATTGAAACACAGTCTGATCTTGCATTTTTTGAGAGAGCACAGACTATTAAGCTGATTTTTTTTCTAAAACAATCCTTTTCCTTTGTGAATGGAACACCGTCAATTGTTTTCAGTGTTCCCTCAGACTCTTCTCTTTTCCACCTTCCAACTACTGCTGATCTTGACTTTTGTTTTTTTTCACTTAATCTGTTTTCTTGAGATTAGAGTGATGGAAATCAAAGATGATATCCACAGTCAGATATCTACAAATACAACTGTATCAGAAGTATCATAATAGTTTACTGCTATCATTCCAATTATATTATATGGATTATTATCTGCTTTCATTCTTAACAACCTACCGTATTGTTTGCATTGTGTTTTCTCCCTGATGGACTTTGATGTTTATCCTAAGATGCTGAAAGTAGTCTAAGGAATGTAGGTGAGATGTAATGGGGTAAAAGGAGCATGCACCCTTTTGCAACAGTTTTCTGCTTCTCTCTTAGTCTCACAAAATGTTTTATACTAGCCTGTACTGGGAGAGAGAAAGACCAGTGTTTAAAATACATCCATCCTGCTCACCATCCCTGCTTTTTCCCATAGGTTCAAAGGAGTTAAGTTCATAATCTTTGGGGGGATTTCCTCACCATTCTCTCCACAAACACCCTCTTAACCCTTGTTGTTCTACCTCCAAAAGGAAACTCAGCAGATGCCAAGTTTCAGCAAGCCATAAGGACAAAAATAATGTAGACATAAACAAAAGAAAATGTAGGTAGAATATGATGAATTTTCCCCTAATAGTGTAATTTCCTACCAGTTTCCAAGGAAAATGTTGAAATCTGCATCACCTAACTTCATTCCAGTTGGACTGGACAAACCACTGCGAAACACATTGAATGAAACAGTCCTATCCTCAGGATAAAAATGATTTAAAAATTCTTTTCTATCTCCAGTTTCTATGATTTACAGCAGAACACAGTGCTGTTTTACACAAGGAGACATGATCCCATACATGAATGTGGATCTGTCTACTCAAAGCTCATAGCAAATCTTTAAAGACATGCTGGAGCTCCTGGTTATGCAGCTGAAGAGACACATTTCTCTAAGTTACTTCCTGAATCAGTTATGAGTACAGTACCACATGAGTGAAGAAGGAGCGTGATGATACTCCTGTGACTGTCTATATTCTCACAGCCAGCAGTGGACCATTATAAATGCCAGAACATACAGTATGGGTAAATAATCAGATTTACTTAATGCTGTAGACAACATGCAAGTTTTGAACCAATTGCTTATTTTTCTTTAGAGTCTTTTCCACTCCAGCAAATAATCCTGTTGACTTCAGAAGGATACTAATGAGAGTAAGGATAACTCACATGAATCAAGGCCCTAAATCTGGTCCTGGAGAATGCGAATAGCTTCCCTAACAAAATCTTACTGTGGGTATCACTGATCGTCATTTGAGTTTTAAAACATTGCTTACGCTGTGATACACCCTTTGAAAGAAATTACCTGTCTGGGACCTTAAGAAAAATATACATCACAAAACAGTCCCGGTAAGTAAACATGTTTGTGACCTGAATCTACTTTTGCTTTCTAAAGGCTAGTTTGAGAGAGTCACAAAACCTCAGACTCCTCCTGGTTCATTCATTGCAATTGTTGTTTGTAGTTGTGGTTGTTTTTCTTCGGTCAGTCATTCTCCTCTTCCCGCTCTGCGGTATGTTTTGCTCCATTCACTCACTCAGGCCATGGAAATAGCTTCCCTTGGAAAACAGCTCTGGAAATCTGCAGCTTTAGAATGCCACCGTGGTGCAGCAAAGACTGCAGAAAAACATTTGGGAGAAAAAGTTGAGTTTTCAGGAATTTTCTTCAGCTTTACATGCAGTGAGGTGAAGTCCTGACTAAAATAGTATTTTAAAAAAGTCATTCACAAAAGGAGATATATTGAAAATAAACGGAATTCCTCAGAACTAGAAATACATCTATGTAAATGTTCATATCTATGAATGAAACATTTTTGTATTTGCTTTGCTTTAATGAGAACTAGGATTTACAGTTAATGATAAAGACTTCAGGATAAAATTAGAGCACGGTTTTGTTTTGTTTCCTGAGGAGGAGTGAGCATTATACAATTTACAATTAATTAATCTATAATTAACTGATTAAATCTTTCTCTCTGTTCAGCCTTTTGTTTATTCTCGGCTAAATACATTCTTCAACAGCAGTAGCCTTTAACCAGGTTTTGTCTGTGAATCTGTTCAAAATCTTTTCCCTCAACTTCCAGCTAATTCAGCATGACCATTGCAGCCTGAACTGAGAATTTCCCCCAGGCATCAGAAGAAAACAGTCATACATGTGACTTTCACTCTGGAGAACTGTAAAAATACACTGCAGCACATCAAAACTTGAGTCACCAGTACAAATTAGTGGTTCGTATGGTCATGTAATCTATTTTTCTTGACTGATGATTCAATAATGAGACTGTGCAAACCTAAAGATGAGATCTGTGATCCTTGTTAACTCTAAATTCAGGAGTGGTACTATTCTCTGCCATGGAACTATTTATACTTTAGGATACTGCTCAGCATGAAGAATGAAATGGATGAAATTCCCTGAGAAAAACATTAAAAGCTATAGAGCACCTCCACAGAGCATAGCTAAACCATGACTGTTGCAATATCTGTAATCTATTAGATTTTGTTTTTGAATCTGAGATCAAAACTTTTGCATTAAAACTTCTATTCCAATAAATAATTTCTTTTGCTGCAGTAGTGTAGGATTTATATTTTTTTGTATCTGCAAATATAAAATTGTAGCCCATTTGCATCCTAAGGTTACGATTAGTTCTAAATTTAAGAATACAATTACAGCAATAAATTTAAATGGAAAGTTATTTTCATTTTAAATAAGCGATGCTGTTTCTGATGAACAATTTCAGCAAGTCCTTTATTACACCTCATACCTCATGGGCACCAGTTGAAGCAAGAGACAACAAAGAATTTAGCAATTTTCTGTACAAATCTCATTTCTAGTTGTAACACTTTCTACTGTTATAAGATTACTTCTTCAACTGTGTCAAAAACTGTTTTGCTTCAGAAAATTTGGTTCTGTCTTGCCAAAGTAAATATTCTTATCTTCTAATTTTCTTTCATTCTCTAAGGACCAATGTACCTCTGTTTTAGGCTATAAGGTTTCTGATCAGTGGGTGCTTCAAGTGATGTCAAGACTTCCATACAGTCCATTCAGTGTAGTCATTTGTCTTTCTAGAAGATTGAACATACAAAGCATTTTCATTCTGACCAAAATATCATTTTTTCTCTCAGCTATTTTTGTAATCTCTCTACTTCTTCAGAGCAAGTGGAATCGCCCATAAAACAAGTGAACAAGCTCATTTTTCTGCTGTTTTAACACATCGAATTTGTGCCCACTTAGATTTTATAAGTCTCAAAAAGAAAAAAATGCCTTAGTAAAGAAAAATTCAGGATTATAAAAATAACTTATTTATCATATAACTTGAGCTAAAATATAAAGTTTTCCTAGCATTCGCCATGGTAAGATCTTATTTTCAACTGCTTACATATTAACTAAGTTTTCAGCATTCTGGGACAGAATCTTCCATGCTGGCCGGGTGTTTTGTAGTGAAATTTTCTGGAAAGTTTTAGGAAAAATGATCCAGTCATTTAGGAGAACAAGATGAAAAAGGGAAAGAATGTTTTTCCAATGCTAGAAAAGTTTTCAGAAAGTTAGTTGTGGCATCAGGAAGTCGATGAGGCCTTCTACAGACAGCTGGAAGTAGCCTCACGATCCCAGGCCCTGGTTCTCATGGGGGACTTCAACCACCCCGATATCTGC
>NW_020449930.1:694066-704707 GCF_003343035.1 Apteryx rowi
CCCAGTACAAGAGGGATGTGGCACTACTGGAACAAGTCCAGTGAAGGGCTACAAAGATGATTAGGGGACTGGAGCATCTCTCTTATGAGGAAAGACTGAGAGAGCTGGGCCTGTTTAGCCTAGAGAAGAGAAGGCTGAGAGGAGATCTTATCAATGTGTACAAGTATCTTAAGGGAGGGTGTCAAGAGGATGGGACCAGACTCTTTTCAGTGGTGCCGAGCGACAGGACGCAAGGCAATGGGCACAAACTGAAACACAGACAGTTCCATCTGAGCAAGAGGAAAAGCTTTTTCACTGTGAGGGTGACAGAGTACTGGAACAGGTTGCCCGGAGAGGTTGTGGAGTCTCCTTCTCTGGAGATACTCAAAACCCACCTGGACGCAATCCTGTGCAACATGCTCTAGGTGACCCTGCTTGAGCAGGGGGGTTGGACTAGATGATCTCCAGAGGTCCCTTCCAACCTCAGCCATTCTGTGATTCTGTGATTCACCACACTTTGGAAAAGATGGGTGAAATCTAATAGACAGCTAATGTTTGTAGTAGGGATGTGCATTTTATTATCTTATGTCACTAAAATTATTTAATACAGGCAAGGTGAAAACTTTGGAAAATTTGAAATTTGTAAATTCTCATAAAGGTTTTGCTAAGGGTTAGTACGTAAATTCTTCAAATATTTGCTCTACATTGAGGCAGCAGCTGAGGGATGTAGGCTGTCAGCATTTCCATGGAATAACTATTCTTTGCTATTGTTGGCTAATGCAGCACTTAGAATCCAAACTAAAATTAGGGACTATCATCTCTTCTGCTTCCAGCACACAGAAGAGGAGAGAATAGCCCAATTAGGGCACAAGAGAAACAAGTCAGACCTGATGTGTTGGGAGACGGTTGTGGGGTTTGAGGCCAGAAAAGTGAGACTGAGGAATATGACTCGTTGAAGGATGTAACCTGATAAGGAGATTCATGAGGAGTAGTCAAGGATTTACAACAGCAGTTGGGAAAGACCAAGATATGAACAGGAGAAAGATTGTATGACCAAGAGACTGGGACAGTACCTTATCAGGAGGTAGTAGATGGAAGGCCAATATGGATCTGTGTATGACTGGGCCAAAAACCACCCTTAAATACAAACACTGGACTACAGTCCTTTCAAGAACTGGAATATTTTAATGTGTCCAGTGATCCTGAATTATTTTCAGCACCAGAACAAAGTGTAGCAGAAATGATGAAGATCAGTAGCCACCAACCAACTAGAGAAAAGGAGGCATCACCGTTTCCTTTTTCAGGCTTGTTTCTGAAGATCGTTCTGGCTGTCATGTGCCAGCATGACAATTGCACAGCAAGCCAAACTGTGCCAGAATCTGCTAAATGTCCCAAGTCTCTGCTGGATCAGGTCCTCTGAGGTAAAGAAGTGCCAGTTTCTGATCCTTAAAACCTTGGCTGAGCTGTGAGCTACAAGTTAAGCAGCTCAGCTCTGTCAGGAATGGGTCAGATGGGGACATGAGTGGAGCCATCACCCTGGGCACCTGCAGAGCTGTCCAGGGAGCTCCAGGGCTGCCAGAGCTATTTTGTGGAGCTCCGATGCTGACAGAATCCATTTAAGTAAAAACACAGCTTTGGGATCAGACCTAAATGTTCCACTAAAGTTTTTTTATGGGTCTGACCCAGGGAATTTAAGACGTCTCTTTAGGTGGCACTAGCCAGGTTATGAAAAAGACCTGAGTATGCATCTCAGACACTTAAAATTTAACAGAAGTTGGATGTAGCTTAGTTATGCAAAGACAGCCAGAGATACTGAACTCTGAAAAGCTGGCAAGATGATAGACTAATAGCGCTTGGAATCACCTTCTGATAAGTAGCAAATAGCTGACTAGTAATGATTAACAGATTCCATATCAGCTTTAGACCAAGTAGCTGTGGTCACAATAAATGGTTCATGTTAATGATTTACATAAGCATTTCAAACTCAATGGAGATGAAGTGAATATCTTTCATTTCAGTAACAAAAATATARATGATCTGTCTGAAAGGAAACTGAAAGTTCAGCTATGGTAATATTTGACCTAAGTATCTGAAATTCATCCCTGAAATACCCAGTGGTATTTTACATGCCTAGGGTCAGTTTGTTTCTACATAATCAGTCATGGAATATTTTCTTTCTTCCAGAGATAATGCTCTGACTTGGACTAATAAAACTCTCAAAAGATCTGATTAGATAAATGTTTAAAAGTCATCTCTAAACGCATGTAAGGCTTCACTTAAAATATGACAATGGAAACTTAGATGCAAAATCCCACAAAAACTGATCAGAACTCATCCCCTCAGTTCCTGTCCAAGAAACACCAAACAGCAGGCGTTGCAACAAGCACTGCAGGTCAGCAAATGCAGGCCTTTCAGAACAAAAAGGAGAGCATGTTCTAAAATCGAAGGCCTTTTTATGTGAATGTTCAACCTTCACAGGATACCAAGATCTCCTATTTCATATAAAGTACTAGGAATAGAGAGAAGGCATTTAGTTTGTTTAGCTTTTAAGGACAAATAAACCAAGACCAGAATCTCTGCTATATAGCTAGGAATGCTTTGGGAAACAACACAGCCCTGACAGGATGGGTGAAATGTGCTGCATATAAAGTGTCATTTTGCCTAGAGCCAACAAGTCCAACAGACATTCCTCACTCACTATAAGAGTTCCAGCTGTTAAGTGCTATTCCATATGAGCTTCTGAACAATATAATGATACTAGCAGGCTCCTTCAAGAGTTCTTCAAAGATACAATTCCCCCAACAATCCATACCATTAAGTAGACAGCAGTATGTTTCTGAAGTTCTAACTGTTCTTCAGCTGCAGCCTCTTTGTGGACCTCATTAAGAAGCCCAGTCTCAAAGTGGCAAAATGGAAGCAAGTGGATCCACACCCAAAGAAAACGCCAGTCACTTAGGGAAGAATAACCCACCTCTTCAGTGATGGTTATCATCTCAGCATCTGAGTTGTGGCTGAGGATTCAAGAAAGGTAGTTGCATGTATTCTCTGAATCAATATATCCAAACTATTTGTGTTATCTGGTTGAATTGAGTAATGAGGTTAGTGGGGACTGTACATACTCTGCACTCACAGGGAAATACCAGAAGAAGAGGCAAGTACACAAGACCGAGTGCATTTTATGACTACTTCTCTGATGCTCCTACACAAGGCTAAGTTGATAGGTTCCCTCACCAGGTCATGAACCTCTCTGATTTACACTTAAAGTCACAGTATATTAATATAAACAAGCAAAGCAGTACATGACAAAGTTGTTCTCTTCCCCACAGCAGGGGTGAACAGTCTTGCTCCTTTTGCAGACTTTCTCCTTCTTCCCTGGAAAAGGACACTTTGCTGATTTGCATCAAGTCCTGTTACTATATTGGGACCAGTGAAGAAGGAGAAAAGAGCTGGGTTCTTTTCTGCCTCATGCATCACTATCCGCCCACAAAATCTAACAGAGGATAAATCATATTCTCAGGTGGGAATTTTCTTATTGATTTCTGTAAGCACAGTAATAGGTTTTCTATATTTATTGTTTAAATTGTGTCACCACCAGTAATAGTGGGCTAAACAAAATCAAAATACCTGCTGCAGTTCAACTTTCATGGCCGCAGCTGAAAGTCCCTAAAATCTTCTTTTGGTATGCAGAGTGTGAACATTTGGCTGGGAAATCTTTGAGACACTAAACACAAAAGCTGCATGACACATTTTTACTGAGTCACCACTGATCATGCAGCTTGTCCTGAAATATCATGCCTGCACTTGAAGTATGAAACCATAGATCCAGGTCTGTTCCCGTCTCTCCAAGGCTTGTTCCAACCAACTGAAAACAACAATGAACAAAACAAGAAGAGAAAAGAGAAAAGGGAAAAGAGAAAAAAGAGAAAAGAAAGAGAAAAAAGAAACAATCCACCAAACAAGCAGATGTGTGGGCAGACCAAATAAGCAAGTCTGATTTCCTGTGGATTCTTCTGGAGTTTTAAAGAGATCAGCAGTTAGACTGAAGTTTTCCCCCGTGGTTAGGACTTTTGTAGAGTCTTTTTTTGGGTATGAATTCTTGGGAATCTATTAAGAGATAAATTTACAATGCAGTCTTTTATTCAGTGGAAGCAATAAGAGGTCTTCATTCTTTATCAGACTGCTGCTTTTTATAATACCTGGAGGAATTTAATGCCTTTGAGATTGCTACTTTTCTCTCAAACTTGGTTGAAACTGGCTAAAAGCTGACTTTTGACCAGATATATACAAAAGCAATGTGATCATATAAACTGCATTTCTTTGGTAATCAAATGAAAAACAAGTACTCAAAATAATTAGAACTTACCATCTTCCCTCAGTAAACGCACTCGCTATCTATGTTTACAGTTTTGAAAGTCATTAAAACCTTTTGAACTTTTGTCCTTATCTAGTTCATTTTACTAGGACAAATCCCAAAAGCTGGGATACCCCAATAATGGAGAGCTGTAAATACCTAGGTAGGTGATACTCTTAGAGTTTAAGTAAAACACTGGAACGAATGGAAAAGTTCCAGCTGGCTTTAACGGATTTTGAGTTAGACCACCTTTCTTGAGCCCTGGAAAAAGACTAGCTCATAGTGGATCCTCTGGAACTGTGCACTAATAATTCATGAATGTTGTATCTCTGTGGGAAATCAAAAATGATGTTATTTGGCTGGAAAATGAAAGAAAACAGAGTTTCAAGATGACCAAATGTTTATATTTTCAGATAAGTAAATGTATTAAAGCTAAGAGAAACTCAGCACTTCCTACAAAACTTTGCAGAGGTTCTATTACTTTCGCTAAAGTTTTGGCTGTCCTCTTGCACTCAGTGGATGTATAGTGTGTGCAGACTTGCATACATATATTACATAGACATACACATGTTCTATGTCTCTTCTATGAGCAAAGTATGGTTAAAAGGAATGTGGCTATTCAGATAAGGCAAAAATTTTGGTGAATAGACTTATTAACAGATTTCATCCTGTCTGGTCATGGATAATACATTAATGCTTTAGTTCTATACACTGTGGTGACTAGGTTAACTTTAGAAATAACAAATTAATATTTTCTGTTGAAAATCTGACTTAAAAATTGTAAATATTTAGAGACACTGAGGATCTATGTTTGCTCTTTATTTTGCAGTGATTAACAGATTTGTTTATTGTAATTTTTTTCTCTTCACAAATGCTTTGGAATGGAGGAGATCTAATCTCTCATTTGATATTTTATTTTAACTTGGGTATTGCAATTTTGTTTATTTAATAAATAAAATAGCTAGAAAGAGAAGCCAATTTACTTCTTGCTAAACCTCCATCTTGTTAACTTCCATCTGTGAATAATGGCCAGTGAGCAAGCAATCTGTCTGGTACAGATTGGATTTGGTTTAAGCTAAAACAATTCTGAGGGTATTGTTAGGAACTGGCATTTGCACTTATGCAAATTTTTTACTGGTTCAGAATAACAATGATTTAATGCAGCAGCACAGTTCAGTACTTGACATGCAAACATATGAGTGTTACTGTGTTTTAATCTAATTTTTTTAAAACCCCTTTATTAAAAAAGGCAAGAAAAATTTAGATAACTCCTGTATCTGCAACAAAATTTATATTCAGTACCGAGCTTTAAAAATGTAATAGTAATAGTACATACTGTGATAAATATTCTAAGCATACACAACTTGTGCTCGGTGATAAAATATTCTGAGCATGTCCTAAAATGATTCTCTCATCAGAGATGGCTTGTTACCTCCACCATCAGCAGATACTGATAATTAATCAACTGAAATGAATCTTTACAGAATAAACAAATCTGTTATACATGAAGGATGATTATGTTCTTTTGGTTGTGAAGATTTTTCATAACTTATTCATGCCAATGGTGTGCCTCAGTTATGAAGTATTTTTCACTTATGAAATAAATATAGCATCCTTTGTTTGTCAGATATCCTTTCTATGTTATGGGCTTTACCCAGATGTAATGTATGCAAATGTAAATTTGCACAAATCTATGAGCTATGCTGATTTACACCAACAGAAGAATTAACCCTCTATTCATAATCAGGATCAGTGGTTCTATTTCCTGACTTATTTAAGATGCACCTCTAAAACATAGCCCTGGCAAAGCATTTTCAACTGTTCCATTTTAACAATAATGTATGTGCAAATGCCATCATCAGCCGTAAGTCAGAATCAGAGCTTGCTTGCTCTCCAACTTGGTGAATTCCACTGTCTGCTGAGAGACGCAATACACCAGTGTACACTCAGTGGGGGGGAGTGTCACATTTTGAGATGGGAAAGCCACGAAAATATACCACCGTTTGTATGGCTTTTTAAAAGAATTCACACTTCTATGTGCTGCTTTTATGCTCACTTTTCCTTGACCTATTTAAATGAGCAATTTGGTTTATCACTGACAAAAACAGTGATAGACAATTAATTTTAAACACGCATGTGAAAGTATTTGGAAATCTTATGTTCTACAGAACAGGAAAAAAATCATGTTTGGCTGATCTACTCAGCAATCATAGATAAACAACAGAGTTTAAATTACAAACATGTGATACGTTAAAAAACAACAAAAAAGAAACATTGACAACCATCAGACAACATTATAAAATAACCACAGGAAAAGCAAATACATTTGAGGAAATTGATCTGCTGTGAATATTCTGCAAGCAGAGAAAGAAAAATTGTGAATGATTCATTCAGACTGAGTTGCACCGCATTTTGTTAGAGAAATTTTCAGGCTTAGGCCTACTGTGTGAGCACAAACTGTTGGCTAAGATTCACTAAAATTGATGTGATAACTTATGACAGTCACACAACCTTTATTTGGAGACAACTAAAAACCCAAAACAAATCAAACCCTTAACCTGAGGAAGGCGATACTGCTTCAGGTCTTTCCTTGAGGTTTCGTTGAGTGGAAGGACTCAACAAAGATTTTTAAGAACTATATAAGCAAAATCCGCTTAGGAAAACCTTGAAGCAGTTGTGCTCGTTCCTTTTGAGTGTGCAGGCCTTTCCCATTAGGGATAAGGCCATTTGTTTACTTTCTACCATAAGCTATCCCTATATGAAGACCTGCTTGGYGCAAGCTTTGTGGTAAGTTAACATAGGGCAGGCTCTACATGCTGCTGTATGCATAAGGTAACACAAAAGAGGTCAGGTGGAAGACAGTTGCTATGTTCTGAGGCAGACAGAAGGTACACTGAGGAAAACAGCTCAATAATTATACCAGTAGCATAGGTCTTGAGGGACTTGGGTCAGTCTTTGCTCTACCTCAGTTTTTCACTGATGCCAGATCCAAGAAGAGATTTTCTTCCCTGTAAGTTATGAGCTGTGATGTCTACATTTTAGGCATCTGGATGCTAGTGCAGAATCCAGAACATTGTAAAAGACATGACAGAAAGAGTTATGAATGCAGAAGTGTATCCAAAATAGCTACCACGCTGAGCTCTCTGCTAGCCAATAGGAAAATGCTGAGCCTATGGTTTAGGTTTAAATCAGTCCTTTATCAAGACTAAAAAATCCCATGAGCCACAGACTGTCAGTCTCTCCAAAGTAATCTTTAATAAGCTCAGCAAAGATCATATGTATCCGTTAAGATACAGCTGCCCTGTTACACAATAACCTAATAAAACACCTTGGTTAAAACACTTGAGTATTGAAYCAGCTTTTCTTCTCTCTTCTATCCGAAAACAATCAAAGCCTAATTCTTCGCTTCAAGGACAGCCTCCAGACACTAGGTTGGCCTTATCTTGGACACAAGCTACAGCTCTTCCTGCTGAACCTGTCCCCCTATGTATAAATGAACCCCAGACAGCCTGTGTCAGAGGAGGCACAAGAAGCAGCACAACTCTCTTGCTTTTCCCGGAAGAGGGGAGCCCTGGAGCGCTGATTTTCTGTCCTGTGACAGTTACACGTAAGATTCAGAAATAGCCCTTGGTTCAGGGCTCCTGACTCCTCCAAGAACTGTTTACACATTCTGTGATGAAAATTGACTCACAACTCTACCCTCATCCCCTCGTGTTTTGCCAGAGTGAAGAGTCATGCTTCTCTCCAGTCCAGCTAATCTTGGATTCTCTTCTGCACAATGACACAGCTTCACTAGAAAGAATGAAAAATGTTCTTCCCCTACTCCCCAGAGCAGTCTATGGCTTTGGGGTTAAAACATACTGAAAGGAGTATGAGACATGGGCCCAAATCTAACCTCAGTCAAAGGAGGACTTTGAAAACAAGTTGCTTGTGAGGCCTAAGAGAATGCTGTAATATACTACAGTCATATCCCATGCCATTTTAAAAGCTTTCACTGCCCTTTATCAGATGATAAGGAGCTTGGGCCTATACATGTGTGAGCATGGACTGACAATGGCTGCCACATTGAGCCCACCAAGGACCTTACGCTGATTGCACTCAGGCTCTCATATATGCTAGGCCATGACCTGCCAGCACTGTCAGGCCCAAGGCATTGCTCAAGGCATGCTCAGAAGCAGGACTTTAGGCACATGGAGCTCTTGAAGGCTGAAAAATGAAGTGCTTAGAGAATTTAGGTGCTACCACGTTTATGAACCAGTTGAATGAGGCCGTCTGGAGTCATAATTTTTATTCAGCTCTCTGAATTTCACCACCAGTTTACTTGAAACATATACATGTTGTTTGTGTTTTTTCCTTGACAGTTGGCCCAAGACCATGTGGTAGTATAATGTGAGTACCGTAGGAATTTTCTTAGCAGTCTTGATTTGGAAGAAAAATCCCATTGAAGCCTGCTTTCACAAAAATAAAGCTCAACAGTACAGACTCTTAGTCTCACACCTAAACATCCTGGCTTCTGTGCATTCACAGAACGTTGTATTTGTATTCTAAGACAATTGTTATGCTATTTTATCTCTGTAATTTTTCTTTCCTTAGTGGTATTATTAAAATAATAAGATTGCTTGTGTTGTTTATAAATGGACTGCTATTATCTATTCATTTATGACATGGTGACAGTATTTATTTATCCGTTTGTTTGCAGATAAGCACTCCATAATCTGTCTTTTTGTTCCTTTGAAAGGGTGTGGTTGGGTGAGGAGGAGAGAGGCTGCAAATTTGCTTTGTCCTAACTGCTGTTTTGTAGGTCAGGGAGAACGAAGGCTGTGCTAAGAAGAGGAAGCTGCCACAGGACAGCTAAGCCCAAGCAGCAGGCTGAAGGATGCGGGGCAGGTAGGAAAGAGAGAGAATCCAGCAAGTGGGAGGGTTTTACAAAAAGCAGAAACTGGAAGACTGCTGAGAAGAGAAGGAAGTAGCTGCACTGCCAGGCCTCACGGATGATGGAAGGAACTTCTGAGGGACACAGAGCAGGCTGTGTACAGTTTGCTTAAACCAAATAGTCATTAATTTACTGGACTGAAAACAAACATGAAAGAAAAGATCTGTCCTGCAAAGATATAGTGGGCAAGGAAAGATGTATTTATAGATCCTTTTCACTTCTATGTTGTTTAACTCAAAGACAATTAAAGACAGCTAATTACAGAGTTAACCATTCTAGTTTATACTGTAATAAATCTGGCTTTGAGATTCTGTGCCTTTTTAGTACCTTTAAGGTACGCTAGGTAAAAGGTGCTGGAAGATCCACCTCAAAGCTATGACTAACTTGATACCATGTTACAAACACAAAACATCATCTGAGAGCTATTCTTAACAGTTCTGCAAGTGCTTTTAGGCATGCCTAGGTACGTGCCTGTGACAAGATCCCTGCCTGCACTCCCAGCCTCAGGCCGGGCTGAGATCACCCCAGGAGCCAGCGGCCATGAAGCCAGCACGAGCGGGCATCGGCAGGGCCGGAGCACAGCCTCGCCGCCGCCACGGGGTGCTGCCACGCCAAATGGTGTGCTGCCAAACAGGCCCAGACAGGCTGTCTGTAGACAGTCTGCAAACTGTCCGCGAGGCAGAGCTTGCCATACTTGTGGTCATTCTGGCGATAGCCATCGGTTGTAACGGGAGTGCTTACATGTCAAGTTCATGCAGAGTCAGGATCTCAAAGTACATCAACAAATTGTGTTAAAGYATGGCTCACGCTCAGGATGTCTCAGAATAAAGTGCTGGGATACGAGGGCTGGATTAAACATCACTTTCACCTTTGAACACGTTCTTCAAAAAGCAGCCTGACTTGCAGGCGAAAAGCAGCTCTGGACACAAGACTGGGATCTACTCGAAGGAGTAAGTAACACTGATGTGGCTGCAACGCTGCTGTGAGATTATGCAGCATCCTTCTGCTGTTTGTCTCAGTATCTTTTCTCCTTGCTCCTCCAAACTTAAAGCTGAAGTTTTTTCCTCAGATTAAATGCACGAGTCAGGAACTGCCCGTGTGGCTAGACAAGGCTCCCCCAGTCCTGCGAGGGCTTTAGCACTGCTTGGCAGCCACGAAGAGCCCAGCATCACTCGGAGGCGAGCCTGACGCTCGCGAGGGCATCGGTTGTAAACTGAGGGAAAACAGTGCAATTCCGATGCAAAACGAGGTTTAATGGTGCTGCGCACCGCACCAACAGCACGCGGAGGGCGGGTGGGGGGCAGGCGCCGTCCCCCAGCACCTGCGGGTGCCGGGGGCAGGCCGCAGCCGCGCCTCTCCGGCCCGGGCCCGGGCCCCG